>NW_026729397.1:0-80000 GCF_030272615.1 Cryptomeria japonica | reverse complement strand
CCAACATTGTAGCCCTAAATAATTTTTGGGGTTTCTTTCTATAAGAAAGTCAAGGGTTGTCCTATTCATCTTCCTCTACTAGGAAAATGAGTGCATTGTGTAGGTTTAGTTTGAAGAGGAATCAAAAGCACCATTCATAGCCTCTTTTCCATATCTACTAGTTACAACATACTTCTACCTTAACTTAGTCAAATATGTGTTATGTTGTAAATCCAATAGCCTAAATGACTCTACTTAGCACGTGGATAAATTTGAGCACCTCCAAATCAAACTACTCTTATTTTCACAGACATTTTATAGTTACATTTAATGCTAAGATAGCAATCACTTTTAATGTTATTTTTTTTTCACCAAAATCACTTTATTTTAGCATTTAAATTGGTTGGGTATGTGCAGGACCATGAAGGGCCAAAAAGTGATGATATTCTGACTAAAGTCCTAATTGATAGGCTGATTGAAAAATATCTATAACTTTAAAACGGTATCACATTTTTTGAATCCAAAACATGCATCACATTCTATGTTTCATATGCTTCAAGATTTTAAAAAAATTGAATTTCATAAAGTTTTGACCAATTTATGGTGGTCAGACATATGATTTTTTATATTTTTAAAAAGTTGTAGTATAAAAATCATAAATAATTATTTATTTGAGAAAAATGCAAAAAATATGTGTCACATCCAAACATGAGTTTTCTACATATGTCTAAAATCTTATAAAAAATATTATGATTTGATTGTGCTTAGGGTGGTCAAACAAACACTTCTTATTTTTTTCCTAAAATTTTAGTACTACTACATTGAAATTTCAAATTTTCATGAAATAGATTTTTATTTTTTATTTTTTATTAGAAAACTTCTTCTAGCTTAGAAATTACATTCAATTTTATATAGATTCTATTCTTACATATTTTTGAAATAATGTTGGAAACTGATTAAAAAATTTACGTCAAGTTGCCTCACTCTGTTTTTCTAATTGTCATTGCCACTTAAGGGCCTGTTTCCAGGCCCACCATGATCATGCACATACCTGACTATTAAGTCATTTTCATATTTATAAAGTGGAAGGAGCATTTTCATTTTTTTATATTAGTGCTTTAAAATAGGGAGGTGGGGGGCACTTTTAATATTTGTACATCTTACAAACCAGGGGTCCTCTTTCAAGTTTAGGAAGTTGATGAAAAAAATATGTCTTTATTCAAATAATTTCATTGGAAGAATAGGTCTCGTCACATGTTAGTGTCATTTTTTACCTCTTAATGTAGCTATATTTAAAATAGTTAAATTATATGGGAACTTGTTTGTATAAGAACTTTTGATAACTAGATTGAAATTGAGCATCATTTTTTTACAAAAGTTAATATTCTAACAATTCCCACCCATTGTGCCCTTTTTTATTGTAAAACCCACTAAGTTATAGAGTACAAAATTTTGGTGGGGTGGGAACACCCAATATTGCATCTAGGGGACTATACTTGCATTTAACATATATTTCTCTCATAATTACAATATTCCTATAAATTAAAAAATGAAGTACACATATTATGGGATTAATCAATATGGAGATGAATTACATCCTCATTTCATACAAACTATCTTCTAATTTTTCTTTATGATTGAAAAACCTAAATTAACTATTGCTACATCTAAATCTGTTATAAACTCATCCATGAGTTCCAATCATTATTTGGATCAATACATTGAATTGGTTAGTCTAGATCAGCCTAATTAGGATGCATATTCACTTTCAAATATCATGTATTTTTTTAGAATCCAACCTTTCAAATTTGGATGACACCATTGAAGATATTGGTCTTCTATTTGATGATAGTGACATAAACATTGTTGTCACTTTATTGTCATCTTTAATTCTAGCTCTTTCCTCACCTACATCAACTTATATCATGATAGATTTAGTATATCTCCATGAGTTTAATTTGACTTAGTCATCATCTATATATAGTAGTGTTGAATTTTCACTAGTGTAGTTATCACCATACATCTATAGTCTCTATTCATGAATCTTCTATGCTACGTAATCCATCATATCAATATTTTTAACCGCATAGAATTATAGTAGAGATAATTGAGCATCCCTCATGGGTATCATAACCTAATTATTTGGATTATGTGCAAAATTCATAGATATTAATAGTAATTCATACATATTTCATGTTATATCTTACCAAAGTGAGAAAATTTGTTCAATGTTCATGGATAATCTTCACCATCTAGTTTCAAACATCCACCCACTAAACAAATATTACTCTAAGGGGAGCTACATTATTTTTGTTCTCTTATAAGTTTGAGAGGAAACACACTTTCTCATCTAGTTTTTTTCTTCTCACTTTTTGGGGGTGTCACATAACATTCTTTCTTTCACTCAGGTTATGAAGATAATGTTATTGTATACTATACTAGAAGTAGTCCTTCTTGGGTGACTATGACTCCTTTTTCTATCATTTTTCTTCTTAACTTATCCATTTCATGCATCCTTTCTCTTTTAGAGAAGACACTAGATGGATTCCCTTTTCCTCCACTTTATGATATTTTTTAACATAAGTACCTAACATGTCCTAGTATTTGGGAATCATCATCATGCATACATTAATCCTTAAGTTATACTTAAAATGATAGGTGTTAGTTTAAATGGAGTCATTGTCAAACTATTTGTTCAATCATATTTCTATTTAGTGAACTATTCATACATAGCTTTAGTTTAATTAGGTTATTTTATTCTTTTGTGTTGCATTATGTCATTGAGACATGTGTCCTCACTTTGTGAGACACCTATTGCATGCATACTTGCCACTTTCTCATATAATTGTCATGTAAGATCAGAAGTATTGTACCTCTTGAGGGCATGTCAGAGTTTTACTCTTACCTTTTGACCTTCTCATCCTTTCGTAGATGTGCAAGGCTTCCATGCACATTCAAACACTCTCCATATTTATGGTAGATTATCTTATTACATTTATTATTTCGCTAGTGGAATTTTGGTTTTGTGCTTTCAAATTTATGACTTACTCCAACACTAAATGCCTATATACTTATATATTCATTGTAATCTCATATATGTAACGAAGGAACTCCTTAGTGGAGAATATTTATATAGTGGATATTTCCTTGTTCATCATACTTATCTTCTAAAAGATAGGGGTATGTAATGGTTGTAGTATGATATTTATTGTGCCTTCTTACCCTAAATAAGCTCTAGAAACTCCCTTTGCTATTCCTGCGCTGAATAAGAAACGAAAACTGTGATAAATCCCAACAATGTCACATCATAACCAAAAACCTTCCTTGAGAATTATAGAGCTTTCACCATGTTTTTACACCTTGTCTAAGGAGGGTTTCTTAAAGTTTTCCTTGGAAAGTTTATTAAAATCTCTGAGTTCATTCATTTAAAATAGAAACATGGAGACCATTCCATTACCATACAAATAGCTAAGACATGATTACATAAAAACATTACAATTCGCCCATGCAAATATTTTTTTGGTTTTAAAAATATTAAAATTTGCCAGGATTTTTCACAAACTTTGAGCGATCACATGACGAATTTTTCACAAACTTTGAGTGATCACGGCTAATTTGCCAATGGAGATTATTATTTTTTCTCCGTAAACCGCAAAAATTCGCTAGTAAAATTAAAATTTTCCTTGAGAATTATAGAGCTTTCACCATGTTTTTACACCTTGTCTAAGGAGGGTTTCTTAAAGTTTTCCTTGGAAAGTTTATTAAAATCTCCGAGTTCATTCATTTAAAATAGAAACATGGAGACCATTCCATTACCATACAAATAGCTAAGACATGATTACATAAAGCTTGCAGTTGTTGATCCTATTCAACGAAACTTTTTGTCTTTCAAAAGGTGTGGGGTACAACACATATTTAACCTCTATGTTTTTAGCGTGTCAAGACTTGTCAATAACTCTGTGTGCTAGATCGTTGTCAATTACTTTGTGATTAATTTCGATAGATCATCAAATACATACAATATTTAATAGACTCAAGTTTAATTTTAATCACTATTTAACAAATGTTAAATAATCATAATATAATAATGAAATCTATTTGACTGATTATTTTGAGCAGTTTAGAACGAGTCATAAGTAAAATGCATGCCTTGTAGAATACCAAAATATTGACTCAGTGAGCAAATATTACATACTACTCAAACAGAAATGCAATTATTAATACAAAATAAGCAAAGAAGTCAAACTAAATCTACGCACGTTGTTTGCCATTTCTGCGCTACATAAGATTTTTTGTCCAGTTACGTGTGGTTATTCCTTAACGTTTACAAAAGCTAAGTTCAGGAATTTTCCTATTTTAAAAGTGCCAATAATAGTAATAATATTTTAAGATAAGAAGTCTTTAAGATAATTAGGAATTATATACCCACTCCCGTTGAACTGCCCCATAGGCAAACAAAATATTGTGGACTTTCCGTGTCAGCTATCTTCAACTTGACGTCGTCTCCACACAATCGACATTATTTCCCCATACCTGGACCAGTTCAATTGTTTATATATTTTTCCCTTCAAAACATTATGGAAATAAAATCCCTTTCACATAGCTATAGGCTAATTAAATGGATGTACACAACTTAAAGCATAATTTAACTCTGTTTATTTGATAATTGTGATCACTTAATACAAGTAAATGGGCAAGAAGATATGGTAGTTATTTGATAGATGATGGTAGATATAAAATATTTTGTTAATTTATTATTTTAAATTTTAAATAATCATGAATATTTGTAATGTTGATAATAGATCTTTGGTTTGTTAGTGAAGTTGAATGGTTCCAAATGAGCCCATCAATGATCACGTTTTGTTGTATGCAAGGCTTCAATATAATAAGGGATGACGTTAGCATCGTGCCCTAGGCGAATCTGGTGGATTAGATACCCCTCAATATATAACTCTTACATGAAAAGGTTTTAGCCTATAGGCTTGCGCCCCTATATCGGATGACTAATAGTACTTTCTGAAGGCCCTTGCTAGTCTAGTGTGCTCATGGGCTTTGTGCCCTTCCCGAGGTTCGTGCTCACAGGTTTGAACCTCCATCAAAAAATAGAAATGTAATTTCAAATTTGTATTTTTTGAGATTGACTTGTATAGATAACTTAGTTGTGGAAACATTTCTTTCTATTGAATAAAGAAAAAGACTAAAAGATATAAGATAAGGCAGACAAAAATGTTGCCAAATTGGACTAGCAAAATAGATAATCAACACATATTAGAACAACTCATAAGTTTCAAACACCACTAATCGTAACCATTGACATAAAAATGAGGTGGAAATTAGTAAAATGTTGAAGACAGGGATGTGGATGTGAGGATTGGGATGAAAAGTGGGAAGATTGTTAAGGTAATGGATTAGTTTCAATAATAAATGTCGAGGAAGACTTATGAATGGGTAGGATGAAGGGTGTTGAACAAACTATGTAACATAGAAAGAAAATGTGCTTATCCATGTGATTAAACAATATATGGATAGAAATATAATGTAATATTATAAGGGAGTGGGGGAATGAAAGGTCATTCTATAAGGAGCATAACTTCATGAAACACTCTGAATAAAAAATTAGCAACAAGGTCATTAATAGAAGAGTTGCATAAGTAGGGGAATGGGAGAAATTCATTGGTTAATAAATCTAATGAAAAATTGAATTTCTTCTTCTATGTAGGGGAAGGTGGAATGAAAGCAATGGAATATGAAGGGATTATGATAGATGGAAGTGAACTTGAGTGAATGGTTTAGGGGTTTCAGAGATGAATGGTGAGGATGATGGATATGACCTAAAGAGGGAGAATTTTTTAAGGTCCTGTGCTTAAAATTGCAAAATATGATTAATTTTTTTCCATTGTCAAGCCTTGTATCATAGATTTATTTGATGATGATATAACGATGAAAAAAATGTGTGGATAGTATTGTCATAATTACAATATATAGAAATTGGAAATGATATATTTGATGATGAGAAAACAAATATTGTAGGAAGACAAAGAACAAATCCTACGGTTGGTTTGGGATAGGTGTGAGCTATTGGTTGAGATTTATTTAAATTAAAATTGCTCATATATATGGGTGAATGTGTTATGAGCTATGTTGTAAATTTGGATTATTCTTGGTTAATTTTATTTTGGTTGTTATCTTGATGGTAGAACTAGTGCCAATTTATGACTGGATAAAGAGATAAGGATGTAGGTAGGTGGGATTGTATGTTTGGGGGATTAGGAGTTGAGATAAAATAGATTATATATGAATTGGTGGATGGATTTTAGATGAGATATCCAGCGTATATGTCATGTGCAAATAATATGACTCAACTTGTTTTAGTGTACTTAATACTTTATGTTGTAATCTATGAAGGGGTGACAAGGTGTGGTATTCTTTGCAACAAATGATTAATAATTATCAAATTATTGGAATTTGAAATTAGATGAAATTAGTTGAATATGAATTTGGGGATTTGGAGGAATGAATGAATTAATTTAAATGAAATTATTTAATAATAAGAAATGGGATTAATTAAATAATAAAGATTATTTAATTAATGAATAAATAACATTTAATTAAATAATTAATATTTAAGAAATGTTAAATGATTAATTGATGAAGAAGATAGAAATTGAATAATTAGCAATGTTAAAGGCGATGATTTGAATTAGTTAGAAGAATTAATTAGCTTAATTAAATAATTAAATAATTATTTAACTAATAGGATGACACTTTTAGATGTCTACTTTTGCCCCTCTTTGATACGATGTCAATTTTGGCCATTTGGTGGAATTGATTATGTGTTGCATTGATGTTTTGTCATTGACATCAACACTAGCTATTTGGATGCTTTACCGACACCCTTCTGGTCCCGGTAAGTTAAGTGGTTTCTGGTTAACTTGGATCCCGTATGATCCTATAGGCTCCAGTATAACCTAGTGATGGAATTGGCTTGATCATGATACAAATACTCATATTTGGTCAGTTGGTTTTGTTCCGGTGATTGGATGCTATCCTGCTTGCTTAGAAGCTTGGTTTCTGGTTCCGACAAGGGTTTCACCAACAAAGCTTTTGATGGATATCTTTGATGAATTGCATAAGTGGTGTTGGTGCAGCTCGGATGGAGTTTCAGGATGTCGTTGGTGATCATGTTCGATACTTGGTAGTTGGAGATCATTGCTGAAGCATGTGGACCTATAATTGGTCTTGGTTGATCTAGGTTACGGACCGGCTTTAATGTAACGTGTGGATAGGACTTATTGATGTATTTTCGGGATGTCTTATGTGTTGATTTTACTTGTTTGGTCTAAGGCCGACATGGTTTGTAATTATGTAATTAGTTTATTGTTTGGTGGCCAACCTAATTGTTTATGGATGAGGGTTTGTATATATAGATGTAAGATCTCATTGTAGATCATCACGGTTAATGTAAGAGGTCATAGTGAAGAAATGTAATGTGCGAATAATGTAATATCATTCAGGAAGAGGAGTTGGTCGATCATTGGAGATCGAATTGCGTTTATGTAAGAGGATTTAGTCCTTCGGTATTGAGCTTAACTGAAACTATACTCAGGCATTGGAGATGCTATCTTTTGTAGTTCAACACTTCTCTGGATTGTAGTTTTGATTTATATGTATTCAGTGAGACTCCTTTTGTGATGAGCAGTGTGCTCTAGGCTGTTGGCCTTCCTGCACTTTGTAATTCACATACTTACTATAGAAGTATTATTTGACTGTGGGTAGGCTTCCCACCATGGTTTTTCCCTTACCAGGTTTTCCACGTACAAATATTGTTGTTGTGTGGATGGATTTTATTATGTGATTATTGTTTATGCTTAATTGGATTAACTGCTATTCTGGCATTATTGTTTTGGGTTCTGGTATTAAAGTTTAATTGCTGAATATTCCTATAATCTGTGACAACTGATTCACCCCCCCCTCTCAGTTGTCTTTCGGTTATCCAAACTGTCTAACAATTGGTATCAGAGCTTTGGTCTTCTCTGCATAAAGCTTAACCACTTGAGGAAGATCCTATGGAGACTAATAGTATATGTTATCCTGATGACTCTGACCTCCTATCATATCATCGTCGTAACTTGCCCCGATGGATTTTCACTTAGTCTCACCTTTTCCCACTTCTCGCGCTTTAGGAAACACCATCGACATGATTTACTCTGATCAACATACTCCTTCCTCCTTAGGCGATCTCATAAGGATGACTTATGCAAATAAGAAAAAATTTGCAGTTTTTGCAAAAGAAGGCCCTCTTTATGGATGCAACTTTTAATAATCATATTGAAGGATTTCTCCCACACCATTTACTTCTATGAACAAGCTCACAACCCTTCTCTATTGCTGGTCTTCCAAAGAATTCTCTTGCAATGCGACTAATTATGAAGATGAGGAGTGCTAGAATGCCATCATACTCAACACTTCCCTTGAATATTCCCAAGTGATGCCTTTTTATGAAGACACTGCAACACATCACCTGCACATACAATCCAACAATAAGTTATCCTATGATGAAACTATATGCAAAAGCACCCATATATAGCACAAAAATATTTTGTAAAAATATGTGCTAACAGTGGCTCTTTCTGGGGATGTATGTTCTTTTTAGGGACATAGAAAGATCTTAGGTATCTCTGGAAAGCAGACCAAAATAGAAAACTGAAAACCAATAACAAAAAACAAAAGAAAAACTATATTACTATGATACACGAAATACTCCCTAATTATCAAGAGAAGAAATGCTTAAGGTATTGAGCATGGACTAGAAATTCCAACACTTCGTCATCAGTATCATGCAAGTGATATGAATTTTCTCCACTTTTTTCCAAGATGATATAGGGTCCTAGCCAAAGTGCATCAAATTTTTCGTGTTTTCCTCTGTCTTGGTCTCTAGCATTCCATTTAAGTACCCATTCTCCTTCTTCAAATGTTCTATCACAAGCCTTTTTATCATGTAAAGCCTTAACCATCTATTGCCTTTGAATGTTTCTTTCCTGAGCCTCTTTTATACACTCATCCAACTCAGCCAATGCCATCAACCTGTCCCCCATGAAGTCTACTTCTTCTGAACACTCCCCTGTAACAAATTTATAAACTAGTAACAAATTATTCAAGGGTAATCTTGCTTCTTTGCCATAGACAATCTCATATGGAGAAAATCTTGTGGACTTCTTGACTGTCACTCTGTCAGCCCATACTGCTAAGATCAATTTTGAATCCCAAGATCTTTTATTATCGCCTAACATCCTTTTAATAATCTTCAACAAGTTCTTATTGCTTGATTTTGCTTGTTCATTTCCTTGGGGATGGTAAGGTGATTAATAGAACAAAGTGATACCATAATTTTCAGAGAAATCAGAGAACTCCTTGGCTCTGAAACACATCTCATTGTCTACCACAATCTTCCGAGGTACTCCAAATCTGGTTAGAATATTTTCCAAGAGATACTTTCTCACCAGTTTTCTTGTAGCCTGTCTTGTCGGAATGGCTTCAACCCACTTAGTAAAATAATCATTAGCCACCAAAATCCATTTATGCCAACCACTAGAATTGTTTTCTATTTCCCCTATGAAGTCAATACCCCACATCTATAATGGTTCCTCTGTATGTATGGGTCTGAGAGGAATAGCTCCATTATACTTAAGCTTCCCTGACAACTTTTGACAAGCTTCACATTTTCTGATATAAGTATAACAATCCTTTAAAACTTGGGGCCAATATTACGACATTAAGAATTTTATGAGCAGTGGTTTTGGCTGAGAAGTGGCCTCCACATACACCTTCATGTAAGTCTTTTAAAACATCAGATGCTTGACACTTATGTAGGCACAATAAGAGAATACTATCTCTGTTTTTCCAGCATAAGTCTCCATTAAGTAATACATACCTAGATGTTTAAAGCTTTAAAGTTCTTTTCTGACTATCATTTAAACTATCAAGACACTTCATGTATTTCAAGTAATAAACAATATTTTTATACAAAGGGAACCTCTCAATGCTCATTTGTGCATCTTCCAACTTTATTTGATTTACATGTGTTGCTTCAAGATTGGATTCTGCCATCAATTTTGCTAAACCCTGACCCCTCACCAACTTTTTGATCTTTATATCAATATTGAATTTTTGGATCTGGTTTATCCATCTGCATCTCCTTCTAGTAGTCTCTGATTGTTTGAAGATGTCTTTAACAACAACATTTGGTACATATGCAATAACAGTAGCACCGGCCAGGTAGGGTTTGAAAGATTTAACAGCTTTCACAAGAGCATAAGCTTGTTTTTCATTTAAATCGTAGTTCAACTCAGATGATTGCAATGTTTAGCTAAAGAATGCCACTGGTTGTTCATGGCCCTCATCATTTTTTTGTAACATGACAACAACAATAGTATGAAATGTAGCAAATGAAAACACTTGGAAAGGTTTGGAGAAATTAGGGGACTTTAATACAAGGGCTTCCTTGATGGCTCTTTTGATTTTTACAAAAGCTTCAAGAACTTCATTAGTCCACTTTATTTCAGCACCCTTTTTCAACATTTTAGCAATAGGTTTTACAATTCCAGAGAAGTTTGAAACAAATCTTCTTACAAAATTAATTTGATCGTAAAAAGATTGAATTGCCTTAATTGTTTTAGGGATTTAAATCTTATCAATAGCAGCAATCATTTCTGGATCGATTCTCACACCATCTTTTGAAACAATATGACCTAACAATTTCCCTTCAGTAACTCCAAAATGACACTTTTTGGGATTTAAAGATATGGCATATTCTAATGCTCTAATAAAGATTTTTTCTAGGTCATTATAATGGTCTTCTGCTCTTTTAGAATAAGAAGTCATATCATCTTGGTAGACTGCCAAGATATAATCAATCAGCCCCTCAAAGGCTACATCCATAGTCATCTGGAATGTGGCTCCCACATTTGTTAGTCCAAAAGGCATCCTAGCATAGACATAGGTGCCCCAAGGTGTGTGAAAGCAGTTTTGAACTTTTTTACTTCCCTAACTTTGACTTGATTACAGCTTGAGAATCCATCCATCATAGATAACGATTCATTTCTAGTAACTTTCTGCAAAAGAGCCTCCATGTTAGGTAAAGCATAATTATCTCTTAAAGATGAAACATTTAAATTCCTAAAGTCCACCCACAATCTGATATTACCATTCTTTTTTCTTACTAGGACAAAATTGGACACCCATGTTGAGTGCCTTATGGGCTCAATTATACCAGCATTTTTCATTTTCATAAGCTCTTCTTTCATCTTGGGAGCCAAAGTAGGGTTTATTGGCCTTTGCTTCTATTTGAAATGTTTTGCATCAGGATTCAAGGGTATCTCATGCTGGGACAAGTCTTCCCTGTATTCTTTAAGGTCATCATATGACCAAGCAAATACATGCTTGTACTTCCTTAGCAGATTAATCAATACTATTTTGACTTTTGGTGTGAGCCTTTTTCCAATATATACTTCTCTTCGATTACTTTCACTTCCCAAGTTTATCTTTTCAACATCCTCACATCCTCCTAAATTAGGTCTGAAACTTGCTATATCTTTATCATCAAACATTCTTTCAAGCTCTATCAATCCTTGTGGGATTTTATTTGTTTTCAGTTGCAACACCTCTTGCCCAAGTACAGTCCCCTTGCCATCCTTGTCCTCCACAAGTCCATTCCAATCAGTCCGCCGGTGCTCATATTGATTCTCACAAAAGAAAAACTCTAGAAAATCCCTTTCATCATCAAATACTTGCCAACTCTTTATATTGTTAGGGACTGATGGTTTGGTTTTGATTTCTACTCAGGTAATATCATCAAAAGGGATATCATTATGTTTGACTGTCAGGATAGCCATGAAGTCTGCCAAAATGTTATTGGCCCTTTCAATCCAATTTATGGAGAAAGAATCAAAAAGTTCAATGTAATCCCAAACCTCGTTCCTTTATCTTCTTAATTTTGCATTTTTTGTAGCAAATTTGCCTCTAATTTGTGAAACAGCTAATTCTGAATCACCATAAACTGTTAGTAATTTAATGCCATGTTTATTTGCTATTTTAAGTCCTAATAAAAAGGCCTCATATTCAACAATATTAATAGTACACTCAAAAGATAACAATAAATATTATTTAAAAGATTTTCCATTAGGTGAAATAAGTTCAACTCCTGCTTCATTTCCATCCTTACTACAAGCACCATCAAAATACAATTTCCAATTTAAATTTTCATTTTGTTTAACTGTTTCTGTAATTTAATCAACTTTTAAAGGTTTAGAAATACTTACCTGAAAGTTGTCCATATCTGAGTGGCAAAAAAAAGGCATTTCATCAAGATCAACTTCTTCTATGAGGTAGGGAGATCTTGGTTCTTTGTTTATCCTCAACTTTGTTCCTTTGATTGGAATAGTGGCATATGACAAGTCAAGCTAGACATGTCCACCCACCAAGTTAGACCATTTCCTGGACAACAACATCCCATAGTTCGTAAGCACTTGTACAACTATGATATTTGTCTTATATGCAGTGTTTGGGCAGGCTGGGAATCTGAACTCAATGTCCTTCAAAATTACTACTATAAGAACTAACCTATTTTCCATGGCATAGCATTTACCATAAGGTGTATCAACATGCATTCCAAATTCTTTCATGATGCGCTCTGGCATGATACTTACTGCTTCTCCTGAATCTATCATGCAATTTTTTAGCATTTTTGTGTTTATCAGTAATGTGAAATAGAAAGGATTTACCTAAGTGAGATTTTTGGCAATAGACATGCCAAGATACACCATAGGATGATCTTCTTTTGATTTAAGACCTTCCTTACTTACTTCTCCAATATTGGATAGAATTTTCAATGTCTTATTCTTGTAGTCTGGGAATTTCATTACTTCTAGTAGGGGCATAGATATCTTTACTTGAGACAATGCCTGAGACATGAAAGAATTACTATTTGAAGTGGGCTTGCTTACTTGCTTGTTCTCCACAGTCTTAATTAGTTTTGGCATTTCCTCTATCTTGGCTTGTTCTGGTATTTCTTCCTTTCCCTTTTTGGCATTTACATCTTTGCTTTTGAAAGTGTTGTCTTTGTTCCCATCTGGTTTTTTAATTTTGGCAAACATACTTGCGGGCTTGCCCTACTCATTATTTACATTCCTAT
Organism: Cryptomeria japonica; assembly: GCF_030272615.1. NCBI lineage: Eukaryota > Viridiplantae > Streptophyta > Pinopsida > Cupressales > Cupressaceae > Cryptomeria > Cryptomeria japonica. The sequence continues at coordinate 66,832 of NW_026729397.1, read as the reverse complement.
TTCTCAACTGATAATTGCTCTTAACTTGTTATACTGCTACAAAAGTGAAGGCTTTCTTTTCTTCCTCAGTCAAGTTCCTTAGTGAAGGCACTATATCATCTTGAAACAATCTTCTCAAAGATGGAATGTCTTCATCATCATGATCTAAAAAGACCTATTGTATACTGTAATGCTCGTTTTCACTCATTTGCTGCACATCAGAAAAATGCTCCCTCTTGGATCAGTCTTCATCCCTTCCCCAATATGTATTAGATGAAAGTACATTTACAGTAGGTTCACAAAACTCATTATGATTTTCCTCCTCTATCAAACCTTGGGCAATCATGCACTATTCAGCAACCTGAGGTAAATTACAAACATTGCACCATGGATATTCATCTATAAAATTTGTGGCCTTCTTCAGTGGATCAGGAGTTTCTTTGCTTACATTAGGTTTCAATGGCTTCCCATCCTTCCAGTTTGTGTTATATGGCATATCATGTAGTCTCAGTCTATTGTAATTAATTTGTTTATTGTTTCTATATGGTGGCTTTTCATTAGGATTTTTCTTATCCTTTATGTCCTTAAGCATGTCCATGATTTGAGTGAGTTCATCTTTCTTGGGAACCCTGGTATTGTACAACTTTGTATCATCTCTCTTGGTAACCTTCCCAACAACTTTCCTATTATTCTCAATAGTAGCAGCTATCTTGAATGCTTGTTGTAGAGCATCAGGTCTATGAGATAAAATCTCATAATGGGTTTTACCGTCAAAAGAACTCAAATAAAAGTTAATCAGAAATGAATCAACCAGTCTGACATCTCTGGGTATCCTATTTAATACTTTATAAAATCTTTTATTAAACTTGGCTTCTGATTCATTTTGATTCTTCTTTATACTTGTCAATTAATGGAATGCAAATGAAGGATCATTTTGATCTACAAATTCTTCCAAGAAAAACGCTACAAATTCTTGCCAGCTGCCAATTCATTTATCAGGAAGGCTTCTATACCATTCTCCTGCATCTTCTGTTAAAGATTGAACAAACAACTTCATGAATACATCCTCATGAGGAACCTCAAATTATTCTATGGTATTTTTTACATTAACTACATGTTGTTTTGCTGAATCAATTCCATTTCCTCAGAATTTAGGGATGGCTAATCTTAAATCATTAGTGATCTGATTTGGATAACCAACAATGCCAATGAAATCCAGTTGTCTATATCTTTCAGTGATCAGAGGTCATTTGCCACCCTGATTGTTGTTTTGATTATTCATATTTCATCTGTTGAATCCACCATTTCTGTCATAATTACCATTGTTCCCATTGTTTCCACCACCATTATTATTGCTATTATTCCCATTATTACCTCCATTGCCATTATTGTTGATTCTATCTCCACCATTACCATTTCCATAATTGTCATTGTTACCTCTATTATTTCCATTATTTGGGTTGCTTCCATACCTATTACTTCCTCTATTATTATTTATATTGTTACCTCTATTTCTGTTATTTCAAATTCCATCATTTTCCCCATTTCCATTTCTTCCTCCATTATCCTGGTTGTTTCTCTGCCTTTCTTCACTTTGATCCCTATGCACATCCCTCCATCTTCTACCTCCATTTAATAACAGGTTATCAAAGGTTACAAAAGGCTTTTCTATTCTTCTCATATGAGGGGGACTATATCTAGGAGTTGCTAGCCTACCTCCCTCACCTTTAATTTTGTCTTATATCCCTTCTGACCTAGGGCTTTGAAGTGTATCTCTTTGTAACCCTAGTTTTTGCAATATCCAATTTGGTTGTCACCTAAGAGCCTTTGCCATTTTGGATTCATCTCCATTTAAGTCAGCCATTTTAAGTATGATTTAATCCCATTGCCTTTCCTCCTATTCCTCAGCAGTCAGGGTTTCATCATGGCCACCATTATTATCTTTTGCATTTAAGGCATAGAATGGGTTTTTCTCCAGATTTTGAACCTTATTGCCAGATGAAGAGCCATCCTCTCTACTAGGAAACTTCTCATAACTCCCAAATACCATACCTGTTGTTGATTTATTTTCTTTGTACCTTTTCTTTTGACTCAATTGAACAAGATTATCGTGTCCCTTGTGCAAAGACCTTCTCCCCTGCATCAATTTTATTGATAAATGCCTAGGGGTTTCTCTTACTTTCTCAAAATACCAACTATTATTCACATATTAAATGTAGAGTCAGCACCTCCTAAGAGGAACAATATCTTTTATTAATCTTCTAGGTTCCTTCCTCTAGTAGAGTCTGAAACAAACCACCAAAGACTTTGAATACTTCTTATGACAACTCCCCAGCAGAGTCGCAAATCCGTTGGTGCCCAAAACCACAGATTGGGAAACCAAAGACTTGCCTAATCCCCACTTGATCCAATCAGCCTTGTCCAACGAACAGGGATGGTCGAAGACCAAATCCCTTTGCACTTTAGGCTCCACTAAACCTAGGTGGGTGTACCTTACACTCTTAATCACAAAAGAGGTTTGTTTTGAGTAAATTTAAACTATGGGAATTAGCAATTGTAGGGATGGCAAAAGGTTTTCTTGCAACTATATTAATAGAAGTGCTTTTTATTGAATGCCTTTAAAACTGATAAAATAAGTGTGAATATAGTTGTGTTATGTAAAAGGTTATTGTTAGAAATTTAAGCCATTATGAAAAAGAGCAGTACTCATAGAAATTAGAAGATTTGTTTCTTTGATAAGGACCTAATGCATACAAACTTATTCAACAAAGATTAATAACAAACCAATGCCTTATATTTCCATTAATGAATAACTTTGTGGACATGAATTAATATCAACTCAAGACATAATTATAAGACAATCACTATGAAAGTTTCATTATGTGTTGCATGAACAATAAAAACCCAATCTTACATTCAATACAACATCATGTGATGGAACATCACAACAAATCTAAAAGATTTATCAAGAGGACATATGATTCCATCAAACAGAAAATTACACATAACAGTCTAAAGATAAAAATCATGAAATCTTGTATATTAACTTTTGGAATAAGAATGTACACAAAAAATGCACTTACAAATACTCCAATACATTCAGTTTGCACAAAATAAACTCCTCATTCCTATTAGAATTTTCTAAAACATAACACTTATAGCCCAGCCAGTGGCAGAATATATTTGTCTCCTATGATACAAAAATGACTCACTACATATATATGAGCCAAAGGATTCAAGTGAAAGGACACACCCTTTCATCTTGTTAAACTAAAATTGACTAAAACCTAACACCTAACCGCTTAACTACTAGACACAAAATATAAAAATTAGATCTGGTCGTCTAGTATTGTATCACATTTTTGTATGTGCTCCAAATACTTGTTGTCCTAGTGAGTTCTAGTGTTGAATACAATATTCCTGACAACAATCTCCATGGTAACCATTCTCTCCATCTACTCACCTATCTCCTTCATATCAAAAACATCTCCCCGGGCAACATTAAGGGATGTGTTGAGTACATTCTAGCATTCTATAATCCAAATCCATTTGTCCTTTAACTGCTTTGCATCATCCACAATATTTGGCACACCATACCTAACAATATCCTTACAATCGGTAAATTCCTGCTTAATGTCTACACCAAATGCCTTATGCTGGTTCAACCTTCTCTAGATCTTCTCAACAATTTTCTTATCGACACTTTTCTCTTTCAACAATGCCTTCAACCTATGGCTTGACTTATCCGGATGGATCCACCTTTCCTTCTTATTAGTCAGCTTTTCTTTATTTCACATCGGGGTATATCTCTGACGAAACCTTCTTTGGTTTATTCCTCCAGTTGCTCCATTGGCCTTCCGAATGAAGTCACTTAATACTTCATACAATGGTCCCATGAAATCTAATTTTCTTTTTGATCGACATAACTTTCACCGATTACTTCATTGGACATTGGAGTAGCATATTTTCCTTGCTTCTGATAGTTATATTTAATCCTTCTCTAGTTGCATAAGCTATCCCGAGGAGTCTTCTTGCACCTTATTCTCCTTATCAGGTTGCTTCGGTCTATTGGCATAATCTTCCCCGATTTAGTCACTTCATTTGTGCCAAGTGCATCTTCCTCATCAGGAATTAGGATAACCCAAAATACATCTCCCCAACAATGTATGTTATCCCGATGAGTCTGAACGCCTTTCTTGCTTGCTATCTCTTTATCGGAGAGAGCCTCTTTGATAGAGTCACCTTCTCCATTTAGTGCATCGGGTATCGGGGTAACATAAATTGGGACCTCTTGATAACCCGATCTCACCACTATGGAGACATCACTCCATTGGTTGTCAGCAAGAACTCCATCGATAACCCCATCATGTATCAAGATGACATTTTTTCCTCATTATCGATAGTGTATGTTATCCCAATGACTCCGACCTCCTATCATATCATGATCGTAACTTGCTCTGATGGATTTCCATTTAGTCGCACCTTTTCCTACCACTCACGCTTCATGAAACACCATCAACATGAGTTACACTGATCAACATACTCCTTCCTCCTTAGGTGATCTCATCGGGATGACCTATGTCAATAAGCAAAATTTTATAGTTTTTGCAAAAAGAAGGCCCTCTTTATGGATGCATCTTTTAATGATCATACTGAAGGGTTTCTCCCACACCATTTACCACTCTAAACATGCTCACAACCCTACTCTATTGCTTATCTTCCAAAGAATTCTCTTGCAATGAGACTAATTGTGAAGATGAGGATTGCCAGAATGCCATCATACTCAACACTTCCCTTGAATATGCCCAAGTGATCCCTTTTTACGAAGACACTGCAACACATCACTTGCACATACAGTCAAACAATAAGTGCTCCTATGATGAAACTATATGCAAAAGCATCCATATATAGCACAAAAATATTTTGTAAAAATATGTGCTAACAGGGTGCACAACTTAACTTTAGCTTTGTATACTATCTTGATATTGACAAACAAAAGAAGAGCTCATTAATCAAGTTCATAAGGATATACTTTGTATATATGTCATAGATTAGAAATCTCATTAGGAGGACAATTCATACCTAGTTGAGCTTTCCTATAATAAGGGGTACCATAGTTTATTGGAATATCACCATTTTAGGCTTTGTATGGCCATTTGTGCCATACTTGTCTGAGTTGGGATCATTTACGGGAGAAAGTTCAGTTTGGTCCTCAGACACATTAGCATATGGAGCGGAGGATATTTTTTATTAGAGAGCATTTGATTGTAGCTTAGGACTAATAGTGTTATGTCGATGCCCATAGGCTGGATTGATAGTTCTTAGTAGGTGATTATGTGTTCTTGAGAGTACATCCTTCAAAGAGTCTCATCCGTTATGGGAAATAATCCAAGTTGGCATTGCATTTCGTTCAACCTATTGATATTAATGTGAGGATTGGTTTTTTTTCCCATTGCTTTGCCTTCTCAACTAGCATATCTTTCATCGATGATGTTTTCCTTGTTTTAGTGCTCAAATAGTATATTCCTGATGTGACTCATGTTTTGGATTGGTGTGGCTTATAGGTTGAGGATGGGTATCTTTCTTTGGAGCACATGTGCATCCTTCAGCATCAAAGGCTAACCCTCAAAGGTTGCAATATAAAGAATGTAGGGGTTCAATGGGATCTGAATGATGAGTCTTCAACCACTAAGATAAATTGTATTAACAAGATGTATTATAGAAAGGAATTAAGGAAAATGGTCAATTGAAGTAAGTTTTGTTGATGTCATTTTTTTTTTATTCAAGCTTGGATGATTCTATTACCCATATACACCACCAATCTAAGTAAATAGTCTTTTTAATTACCTAGAATAGTTCAAATGATTGATATCTTATAGGAATTCATAAGGTGTTCCTAATCATATAATATTCTATTTAACTAAATAATTTATGAATTTTATACACCTTTGCTACTATATATGAGAACATATCTACTAGTTGAATGTCCTATTAAAATTAGTAAAATATTATTAATGTTGAATAAATTGTACACCCCCTAGGTATTGCAAAGGCTAAAGTGTAGAGGATGACAGTTATAAAATTTTCCTTGTTCATTTTCCAATTCATTCAGGTCCTTATGAAGAATAAACAACTATTCTTTAGAGGATTTCAGGAAACCAATTTGAAGAACCAACCTAGTCTACCATTTATATTTATTGCTTATACAATCTTAAAAATAGATGGCCTTCCATTGAGAAATTTGATGCTCCTAGTTCTATTCCTTGTAGGGATAGGTGAGAATTAAACTATCCTTATTTTTCAAAGAATAGGTACTTTTTTGGTAAAATAATATTTATGTTGATATACTTTCATTACTTCATGACATTTGATATATATGCACTTCCACGATGGAAAGGATTCATGGGTAAGAGATAATAAAATATTGAAGCACAATTAGATGGTTAGGAGAATGAGTTTGACAAAGACAAAGCCACTAAACATTTGATTTATTTCAATACATGATTTTTGTCCCCATGAATGTTCTATAATATTCATTTATTTATTAAATTTATTGACTTGAGAAAGGTGGAGATCCTATAATAGTAATCTACATAATATTGAAAGGATTCTCATTTAGAAAAATTAAACCAGTCAATAAGAATAAATATCATCCTAGTAGTAGTGATCATAATATTAATGACATGATGATAATGATAGGATCATATAATATAAGTAGAACAACTTTATATGGTTCATAATAGTGATGCTATAATTATTCTTGGCATTAACTATGAGCAATAATGGTTTCATCACCTACAAAAAATGCTTGATCTAGGGTGTCTCATTAAACAAGTAGACAGTCTTGTATTTTTTGATATTTTAAAATCTCTTAGAACTCAAGTTCACACATCTTGAAATGAAATTATCTATAAGATAATTGTTATAAATTATAATTGTTATTATAATTCTTATAAGAAAGACAAGATAGTTCAATGAGAATGTGAAATTTGGAGTTGTGATGAAAAAGAGAGGATTGTTAAGGCATGAAGTATATTTATTTTTAATAATGAGTACAATTATGTGGGTAAGAAATACCTCTAAATAGTTCAATAACATAGTTTTAATTAGGAAAACTATTGAAAAGAATGGATGATAACTCTTTATAGTAAAACTCTTTCTCATTAAATTATTATAAAAAGGAAAATAATAGGAAAGTAATTGAAATAAACCAAAATATGATCTTAGGCTACCCTATGCATCAACCTAGAGTCAAGATTTTATTTCACAATATATCATTAGATTAAGTATGAATGGTTTTGTCTTCAATCTACAAGCAAGAGTCATGACGTACGGTGGGAGGTAAGGTGTACGGTGGGAGGTAAGGTGTACGTTGGGAGGTAAGGCATACAATGGTTACGAGACTTGACTCGACATCTAATATGTTATTAGTGGTTGTGATGAGGAATTAATTAAAGGTATGTAATAAAAAAGTGTAAGCAATTAAATTATGAACTAAACTAATAGAAGCATAAAATAAAACCATACATTTAGAAAAAATATATGGAGGGACACCCATTATATAAAGTAGAGCAAAAAATGGTAGGGGTAAGAGTGTTGGGTGCCCGATTCCTATTATTTGTATTCAAACTTTGGATGTCGAACATTGTCTTTGTCATATAGTCTTCTTGTTATTTTGATCATCAGAACTCATTAAATACAAATCTACAAAATCAAAAAAATGGAAAATTATTGTGTTGTATATAAAATTTCCTATATCAAATGTCATGTTGGTGTTCCCACTTCCATAACAATAATAATAATTGATAGCAAGTGTGCTCCCTCATAAAAATAGAGGCAAATGGATGAAACAAAATCATAATAGTTACCTCATATAAAAAAATCTACCTTAGATTTGATGATGGGGATGATGTAGATTTGTAAGTCATTGATGTAACAAGATATGCACACAAAGATGATTCTTTAATATTCTTGATGTTGGTCTTTATATTTTATATCTTGATATACCAATAAACCTATAATAAATTACTTAAAGTGCTACATGAGATTATGCAATTGAACTAATTTTAATTGGATTTCTAGACATAAGAAGTTAGACCTTAAAATTATATAATTAAGCAACATTTATATGTGACTTGCATATTTTCTACTTGTAACATTTGGTAGAGGACAAAAAATGGATATAGCTATTAATGGGCTAACATTAACTTTAAAATATTTAAAATTGGTGCCAAAATGGAAGCATAGGGGTATTAGGAATATGTGTCCATTTTGAATAGGATACACAAAGGTAAAGCCATAAGCATAGGTGATTCATGTTGTAGTTTTCATCCCAGGGTAGGAGCAATCAGACAACTTCAGTCACACATATTGAGATAGGTGATAAACCTAGCATGCAAATATCAAGGGTATATAAGTTATGACGCTACAATATCATATATCAACTAAAGGAACAATTATATTCGTTGATGAAAATTAAGGAATTATCCATTTCAATATTATTTCAAAGAAACTTGTGAGAGTAAACATTTCTCTCATGAAAATATGTGATTAATTTCAATGAATGGTCATAAATAAAGTGTTGATATAAAAAATAAATGATAGTATACATTAGGAACTTCATGTTTCTAACTATTTCTCAAGTTTGCATCACCCAATAATAAGAGATTCCTAAAATAAATATCCTAGAAATATTAGAGGAAGTTATCACATAGATCAATTTAATCTATGAATGTGTAGAGATAATTCCAATCTTGCTCATTGTTATTCTAAATGTTAGTGTAAGTAGAGTCATTATCAAACTAGTTAATTAGTCATATTTTTATTTATGCATCTATTAACATCTAGCTTAAGTTTACATAGGATATTTATTCATTTATATCACCTCATGTGGTTGATACATGTTCCCTCACTTTCTGAGACACGTATTGCACGCATACTTTCCATTGTCTCGTATACTTGTCAAGTGAGCTCACAAGTGTTGCACCTTTGAAAGGGTACTCAAATCACCTCCTCATCCTAGCCTATATATGTAATCCTTCCATGTGCATTTCATACACTCTCCATGTATATGATAGATTATCCTATTGTGTTTAATGTTTCACTATTGTAAGTTTATATTTGTGCTTTTAGATTTCTAGCTTACTCCAACATGGTATGCGAGCTATGATTGGATGTTTCTTCATGTATCAATGTAATTATTTAACATAAACCTATCATTACAACATAATAGAGGTAAAAAAACATTGCCATTATGTTCAGGTGGCAGCAATAAAAATATTTTTATCATTCCATCAATTTGACTAATTTTTATTTTTTTGGATTTTTTTGCATTATGCAAAAAGTTGGCAAAATTAAAAAAAGATTAGAGAACTAAATTGCCCTCTTCCCATCTACTAGTTTAGGTCAATTTTTGTATGTTAGAGGAAACTTGTTTTGTCACAAGCAACCTAATCCCGTGTCAATTTGCATATTTTAACTATTTTGAGGTAGAAAGGGATTGCACTTGTAGGTGTATTTTCTAGTTCATGGGAGTTTTGGGTTTCACTCAAACCAAAAACTTAGTAGTATATTGGAAGGCACAAAGGTGAAGCATAGGGAAGCACACATTTACGTTGTGGAATTCAAATTCTGACAACTTTGGTGTTGTCTCCAATGGCCTCTTTTGCGTCTTTAGGCAAGGAAAAAAGTGAATGTTTTTTGAAACATTTCCTATCAATTCAATTTTTATAGCTATTTTGTGTGTCATTGAGCACATATTTGAAGTGATGACTCTAGGTGGTATTTTCCAACCATTAGCTCTATTCTTTAGCAATCAATGACACATAGAGATACAATCCTTGCAATATTCCCTCAACAATCATCAACAACATAAAAATCAATGTTTGTAGCAATTTTGTTCTCTCTATCAAGCATGGCTTGTTCCTTGCTATTAGTTTGAGTGACTTTAGCAATAGGATCCCACATATTTTGTGTACTAGTTTTGTCACCTACCATATTATCTTTTTACCCTTTCTTCATCTCTCAATAGCCACATAATTGTAACTCTAGTAGCTCCAACATTGTAGCCCTAAATAATTTTGGGGATTTCTTTCTGTAAGAAAATCATGGGTTATCTTATTCATCTTCCTCTACTAGGAAAATGAGTGCATTGTGTAGGTTTACTTTTAGGAGGAATCAAAAGCACCTTTCATAGCCTCTTTTCCATATGTACTAGTTACAACATACTTCTACCTTAACCCAGTCAAATATGTGTTGTGCTGCAAATCAAATAGCCTAAATGACTCTACTTAGCACGTGGATAAATTTTAACACCTCTGAATCAAGCTAATCTTATTTTAAATATACATTTTATAGTTATATTTAATGCTAGGATAACAATCACTTTTAATGTTATTTATTTTTCACTAGAATCACTTAATTTTAGCATTCAAATTGGCTGGGTATGTGCAGGACCATGAAGGGTCAAAAAGTGATGATATTCTGACTAAAGTCCTGATTGATAAGCTGATTGAAAAATATCTATAACTTTAAAATGGTATCACATTTTTTGAATCCAAACCATGCATCACATTCTATGTTTCATATACTTTAAAACAAAGATAGCTCACAGATGATCAACAATTCAAACACTGAGCACCGTTCCCACCGTTCCCAATAGATGTCGTTTATTTGTGCGAGAGTAGGAAATATCATATAATTTAAAAGTCTACAGTAATATCTCTCCCTGGAACACAACCGCTTTTGGATGTTTTCTTCAGTCCCGTTGCACTGGCATATATCGTTGAATCTAATTTCTTGACAGCTTGTTGGGTGATGTTGAAAGCTGTCGCCACACTTCTCAACGGAAGCGTCAATATTGACACGCTGCTCGTCTGCCATGATCAACAGTAAAGCATTATCATACTATTAAAATGGAGTATCTAACAGATCGACATGTAAATATATGTATTTTTCTTACCACGACACCAGGATTTTGGCTGTTGAGAGCAGAGATATAATTAGCTTCTTCTTTTCCAACATTAAGCTCAAAATGGAGCGTACCCCTCGGAAATATAGTGACATCTCCAGGATGCAAAATATCGATGAAAGCTTGACCTAATTTAATACAGCAGGTATTTAATGATTTTGATGGGAAAAGAAATTTGGGTAAAGAATTAAGCAAGGTAGGAGTGTGCTGTACCTTGAGTGTCAACAAAACCAACCTGAAGAGGCCCTCCGGAGATAAGAGTAAGCATTTCTGAAGCTCGTGGTAGATTTGCTCCACACGGAACCATCTTGAACCTCACATATTGCAGGCCCTGAGATCTGCAACACCACACTTTGTCACTGCAACTGCAAAACGAATAGAGTTTGGAAACCGTAATAATTGGAATAATGAAATCTTACGCTGCTGTAGGAAACTTGGCGACTGAAGTGGCAGCACCTAGTCCTCCTTAATCGACAGTAACATCTCCATTAGAGAAAATGTTGCGGAGAGTGAGGGTTTTTACTCTTGTAGTGAAGTCTGTAAGAGGATCAGGGTCTGCTCCATAAACACCTGCATTCATAATGCTAAGAACAACTGCAATTACGAGAGACTTCATCCTGAATATTATGGTTGCAATCTCTGCAAGCTACCTGCGCTTTTTCTGAATGTCAAGGCTTGCATGATCAAGTCTGTGTTGCTCGTGTATTTATAGGTGCGAAATTGGATGCCTTCTAGTTTACGTTAATGTTGTATTTGATGTGATGTTTTGTCCCGCAGTTATTAGAGACGTAATCTCGATAAATTCACTTTCTTTAAACTTAAAATTTTGTTAGCACAGTTATAAAAAAAAATTAAAAAAATGAACTACCCACAGTTTTCTAAAACTAAAAACAAATGTTTAATTCGACATATATATGTTTCACTTTAATAAAATTTACAATATCATATAGATTTTTAATAAATTGTAATGTTTATTCTTTAATTATATGAATTTTCATAAAATTAATATTAATTTGATATTCATTAGGCTCAAAACTCTCATTTAACTAGAAAAATTTTCATACAATAAAATTAAATATTTTTCAATTATATTGATCTTTAATAAAGAATATTTTTATTCAAAATTGACAATGTCATAATAAACAAATTTCATTGTGATTCTTATAAAATTTAAATAAAGCACTTAAAAGTACAATAGAATCAACAATTGTCTTTGAAATTTTAACCAAATTCACCTAGTAAGAATTCTTTTGCTCTCAATATCCTCAAAACATTATGTTATTCTGAATGCCAATTTCAACTCAATGTCTTATAGACTTGGATGTTTAAAAATTGTCCATACTTGTGTCAAATGAGATCCTATAGACAACTATCATGTGTATTTCCTAAAGGTGAAAATATTTGTTCAAAGTCACTAAGGTGGGAAAGTATAGAGAGCAATCATGGAGGTAGATTATTTTGAGTAGTGTCATGTTTATTTTGTTGTTGTTAATCATAGATACATGAAGTAATTAGTATCCTTTTCATTAATTTGCACAAGTCATCAAAATCATGTAATATTCAATGGCTTTGTGATTAGTTTCGATAGTTCATCAAATGCATACAATGTTTAGTAGGTTCAAGTTTAGTTTTCATCATTATTTAACAAATGCTAAATGATCATAGTGCACCTAGATGAGACTTTGAAAACCTTCCACGCATCTTAGTGGCACATTGTATGAATTTGCATACCCTAGTAGTACATTCTACAAGTATGTGATGTTCAGTAATGCAACTCTCCATATTAGGTTGGTTGAATTAGTGCTAGTCAGATGTGTTGCCTCATTTTAATTTAGGTAATTTTCATTTCAAGCATTGTTAGTAAATTTTTCTTTTATTTTTGAATAAAAGTAACACAATATTATAAATTAGACTATTTGTATTTCTTATTTTTCTTAACATAATGTATAAATTCATCTTCCATCAAGATTGACTTCTTCTTAAAATATCCTTAAATCTAAACTATACTAACTAAACCAAAATATAAAACAAACAAAATGCAAATAATTACAATTAGAACATAAAAATATAATGAGATAAAAGAACCTATAAACCTATCTACCCTCTTAAAATTTCATAACGATAAAAAAAAAGATGTCTAATATTAACATTGATAGCTCTGTTTACGAAGTTACCACTCACAATATTAAACCACCAAAGTATCATAAAACAATATGACGAGATTAAGGACCAAAGTATCATAAAACAATATGACGAGATTAAGGTTTTCAGCAGTTTAGAACGAGTCATAAGTAAAATGCATGCCTTCCTTGTAGAATACCAAAATCTTGACTCAGCGAGCAATTATTACATACTACTCAAACATAAATGCAATTCTTAAGACAAAATAAGCGAAGAAGTCAAACTAAATCTACACACGTTGTTTGCCATTCCTGCGCTGAATAAGAACTTTTGTCCAGTTACGTGTGGTTCTTGCTTAACGTATGCGAAAAGCTAAGTCCAGGAAAACTGTGATAAATCCCAACAACGTGACATCATAACTGCTGGAAAATGAGAAGATAATGAGGAATTATATACCCCCTCCCGCTGAATTGGCCCACGCGCAAACATAAAGAAATCCATCCGGGTCCCTGGAAAATAGTGTGGACTCTCCATGTCTATCTTCAGCTTGACGTCGTCTCCACACAATATACTTTATTTCCTCGTAATTGACCATTTCAATTGTTAATATATTTTGCCTTTCAATACATTAATGAAATAAAATCGCTTTCACATAGACGTACACAAATTCAAGCATAAATTATCATTGTTTATTTGAGAATTGTAATCACTTCATACAAGGAAACTAAATGGGCAGGAAGCTAAGGTAGTTATTTGAAGGATGATGGTATATATAAAATATTTTGTTTGTTTAAATTTTAAATAATCATGAAATTTTGTAATGTTTTCAATGGATTTCTGGTTTGTTCGTGAAGTTTAATGGTTTCAAATGAGGTCATGAGCGATCAAGTCTTGATAAGTGCAACACTCTGACATTATAAGGAATGAAGCTAGGATTGTGCCCTAGCAAACTCAGCAGAATGGATACCCCACAGTCCATGGCTCACAGATGAAAAGGTTTTAGCTTATACACTTGTGCCCCCATATTGGATGGCTAATACTACTTTGTGAATTCATCACTAGGCTAGTGCACTCATGTGCTTCGTGCCCTTGTTGGGTTGTTGAGCTCATAGTTCAAGACCTCCATCAAAAAAAGAAAAAATTGTAATCTCAATTTGGTATTTGTTGAGATTCAATTTTTTAAGATGTATAACTAATTTAAGTGTGGGAACACTTTTATTTATTGAATAAAGAAAATGAATAAAATACATAATATAAGACAACCAAAATGTTTCTAGAATAGCGCCGACAAAATAGATAATCAACATAGATCAAAATAGCTCATAGCTTTAACACCATTATTCATTATCATGACAAAAAATCTCAATGTGAGCTATACAATTTACAAAAATAATATTATAGTGTAAGCATCGCTGAAGTAGTTTTGGACATATATTCTCATAGTTGTGGCATCTAAGAATCTAAAGTACAATAGCTCAATAGGAGCTTACAAAAGAACATCAAATATTTTACTTGAGAATTTCGTAAAGTTGTTTTGTACATAGAACATCATATGTGAAGTTGTAATAGATAAACAATAACCCAAGGAAGAGAAGATCGTGTGAACATAAAGGAGGACCGGTAATCATTTTGGAGAAGAGATCCAAGACATTGAGCAACATAAAAACTCTAGAATACTTTACTATTAATTCACATATGTGAGATCCTATGTATTGGATGTCAAATAAGGGAGTAAGATAGTCTTGGAAAACGATCTATAAATATGATTTACGTGAAGATATGAGAAGCTTGTTAATTAAAGTTTTTTGAAATAGGAGGATATGCTAAAAATATTAAAATGCCTAATTTTGTTACATTAGGATAATTGATGAAATGCCAATATTAATTATTTTCTCATTATTCGAGGGCTATTATTTTATCATTGTAAAGTTGACTTTCATATAAGAATAAAAAACTAATATTTTGAAGATTAGAATCTTATGGAGTTAAAGGGAATTTGTCCAAGTTTTTTAATATTTTTTTTTGTAGTTTTTAAACTCTAAGGTCAAATTTGTCTATATTTTCAATCATTTAGTTAATGAGTATTAGATGAATTTTTTATGTGTTTCATATCACTAGTGTCACATTGATATTAAGATACTTTATGTCGTCAACCTAAAGTCTTTAATATAAGCTAAGAGTTGTAACATGCCCATTTCTCTACCCATTGGATTAATTAAGTTTTAAAACACAAGTGAAAGAAATTTGTTGCCAAAATACAAGAAATAATTTTTTTCCTATTTCGTTTCAAACAAAAATACATATTTGAAATAATATCTTTCTAATTTCCATTTAATCATGAATCATATACAATACTATATTCATAAACATATGAATACATTTATGTATTTTTCTTTCCAAGTTTCCATTTAATTTAGGAATATTTGAATATATATAAAGCTTCTATGAGCTTAATGAAACATAAATAATACAAGTGGTCCAGCTGTCATTGTTGGCACACATCCACAAATATCAACCACCAACTACATGGGGAAGAACATCACTAAAGTGCTTTTCTACCCAACCAAGACTTTATAGTCCCTGATGCCTCTTCTATTTGAAGTGGCCTGACCCTTCGACAAAGACTTTGGTTTGGTGACCTCACAATAGTATAGCCTTATGAGCATAGTGTTGTGTGCTACATAGCTATAGCTACCATACATTGGCTACAACATGTATGACGTTTATTTATCCATTTGGTAAATTGGCCATTTATACTAAACCCATATCAATCCTACATGTTTATTATAGAATGACTATCTAGGTTATTCCCATCCATAGATTGACCTAGCCCTAGGACTAACCAACTCAAGCATTCCTATTTAGTAAGAAGCATATCGTAGCATAAATCTAACTTAGCTATCACATGCATGATCTATGCATAAGATTAAAAAATTCTATCATACAAGAATACATATATTAATACATGTAACTCAATTTTGAACCTTTCTTAATCTAAGCTCACACAATATCATATAATATATCTCGATATAAAAGAAAGGAAGAATCCTCATGCCTGTTATATAGTTACTATGCAATACCGATTCCTTCATCCAATAACGCTAACCTCACCACTTATCCACTAGCATAGAATTTCCCAAGATTTCAATAAAAGAAACTAGCCTATTCCCTAACAATAACTAAACTATTTCCTTCTCTCAATAAGAACAATGAAAACAAGAACAATAAGAAAAATGACTAGAGATTATGCAGACGAAAAGATGAGATGTGACTAAATGACATGGGTTGCTCTATCCTGCAATAGAACTTCTCTATTTATACATAATTTTGAGAGACCTAATGCTATAATTATGTTCTCTAAATCTCCACAAATATCCGTCTTATGGCCACCACGAAGCTATGTGGCTTCTCTAATAATTACAAAGACAACACATAAATAGTCCTATCAAATATGACTATGAATCATCCTTAAAATTATGCTTAGTTAATTAGTTACTTGGAAAACTGAAGATGCTAGATCACTGCCTTTGACAAGAGTAGATTATATCTTGTGTTGGAAAAGTTTTGTGTTTTTCTCTCTTAATATTAGTTTTCTTTTATCGTTCACTTCAATAAGCACGCGCTGGATTTTATAATCCCAATAAAACTGTCGTTAAACTATATGACCGCACAACACTACCGCGAACAGAACGATAGAAGCAATGGCGCACACAATTGGCAATACAAAATCGGCTGCTGGATAAAGGACATAAGTTCATAATGACTATGTTAAGTTATTGTTGTTTACAAATCTCTAAATAGAGACTATGACGTTATACAGTAAACATTTTTATTTAAACAAAGATAACTCACAGATGAGCACCGTTCCAAATAGATAGTATGAGTAGGTAATAAAAAATAATTTAAAAGTCTACAGTAATATCTCTCCCTGGAACGCAACCGCTTTTGGATGTTTTCTTCAGTCCCGTTGCACTGGCATATATCGTTGAATCTAATTTCTTTACAGCTTGTTGGGTGATGTTGAAAGCTGTTGCCACACTTCTCAACGGAAGCCTCAATATTGACACGCTGCTCGTCTGCCAATATCAAGAGTAAAGCATTATGATACTATTAAAATGGAGTATCTAGCAGATCCACATGTAAATATATGTATTTTCCTTACCACGACACCAGGATCTTGGCTGTTGAGAGCAGAGATATAATTAGCTTCTTCACTTCCAACATTAAGCTCAAAATGGAGTGTACCCCTCGGAAATATAGTGACATCTCTGCAAAATATCGATGACTAATAGTACTTTCTGAAGGCTCTTGCTGGTATGGTGTGCTCATGGGCTTTGTGCCCTTCCCGAGTTTCGTGCTCATAGGTTTGAACCTCCATCAAAAAATAGAAATGTAATTTCAAATTTGTATTTTTTGAGGATGATGGATATGACCTAAAGAGGGAGAATTTTTGAAGGGCCTGAGGTTAAAATTGCAAAATATGATTAGTTTTTTTCCATTGTCAAGCCTTGTATCATAGATTTATTTGATGATGATATAAAGATGAAAAAACTGTGTGGATAGTATTGTCATAATTACAATATGTAGAAATTGGGAATGATATATTTGATGATGAGAAAACAAATATTGTAGGAAGACAAAGAACAAATCCTATAGTTGGTTTTGGATAGGTGTGAGATATTGGTTGAGATTTATTTAAATTAAAATTGCTCGTATATGGGTGAATGTGTTATGAGCTATGTTGTAAATTTGGATTATTCTTGGTTAATTTTATTTTGGTTGTTATCTTGATGGTAGAACTAGTGGCAATTTATGACTAGATAAAGAGATAAGGATGTAGGTAGGTGGGATGGTATGGTTGGGGGATTAGGAGTTGAGATAAAATAGATTATATATGAATTGGTGGATGAGTTTTAGATGAGATATCCATGGTATATGTCATGTGCAAATAATATGACTCAACTTGTTTTATTGTACTTAATACTTTGTGTTGTAATCTACGAAGGGGGGACAAGGTGTAGTATTCTTTGCAATAAATGATTAATAATTATCAAATTGTTTCCAAATAATATTTTTTCTAAGAAAATTCCATTGTCCTTACCAAGAAGAAGGAGAGGACATGGGTTGATTATGGCTAAATATATAATATAGATATGGTGATGGGTATGATGGGACGAAATGATGTCAATGATAAGTAGGATAGCATGAATAATTATTTCAAGTGTTAGGTTCACATATTGAAATGATTTAAGCATGATATTCATAGATTAGTTTTCATCATTTTACGTATTAAAGATTACATTAGAATAGAAATTATTTCTCTTTACTTTATTTATTTTATTTATTATTTCCATTAACTTTGATGTCTATAAAGTGATAACTTCATGTATTTCTAATATGCCTAAACTATACCCTTTTATCATGATGTGTTAATTATATTATACCTTGCATAAGTATTGTATTGTGATGAACGAGTAGGTGGTTATTATGAAGCTAAAATTATGCTTCTCCATACCCAAGTTGGACATGTTTAAATGTGAAATCATGGATAGATAGACATAATAGCCATTTAAAAAAAAGTGTAGCTAGTAGGATTCAATAAATTAAATAATTTGTATATTGGTACAGTTAGTGTAAGGATGCTATAACTTTCATTGCATATTAGAGAATTATTATTTTGGGGTTGTTTTTTTTTATTTGGGGATTGTGGATATGAATGGGAATAGGGGGCTTTGGATGGATAATGTAGTTGACATTTTAATATATAGATATGGGGTTGCGATTAGAGGTATGGTTAGAGTTAATACTCTTATTACATCATGAATCATTTTATGTCATAGTTGATAATAATTACAATGGTTAGTGCATATGCAAAAAATGTGTAACTTTTTGTTTCTCACTTTTGCTGGTGATCTAATTTTAAGGTCCTAAGTCCATGAGGGTGGAAAGTATCTAAAATTATATGGGTGTAAAGATTTATAATAATGGCATAAAACCAATGTTTAGGTTCAGTAAGTGGGAACCAAACATAAGGAAATTAAGGTAGAAAATTTTCTTCCTACACTAATCTTAAGATGAGGTTAGTGATATTTTTTTATGTCATTATAAAATTTACCATAAATTAAAATGAAGTAAATGAAACTATCATGCACACCATAACATAGTTATTTACATGACAAAGAACTTACAAGATAAAACTTGCATTCTCAAAATGTCACCTAATATATTATTTTAAATTAAACAATATTACAATATACATGTAGAGAAAGATTCTCATAGGAGTAACACTAACGAAATACCTAGAGATACATCAATAGATATAAGAATCTTATACATAATTTTTATCTAAAGTACCTTATATATAAGAGATATAATACCTAAAACTATCAAACAATATTATATAACTATGAGCTAAAAACACCCAAAAAATGGTACTCAACTTATCTCAAATCCGACGTTCCCTATTGTATGTCAAAAAAACACCAACATGTGTAACTCCCCATTATAAATCATTTGTGTTTTCAACACATTTTAACATCACCCATTTTAGGAGACCCAACATTTGGAAAATATAAATTTTGATTTAGGAGTCTAATTAACAAACTATTTGGAAGATATAAATCATTTGTGTTTCGAACACATTTTAACATCACCCATTTTAGGAGAACCATCATTTGGAAGATATAAATTTTGATTTAGGAGGCCGGGCTAGTTAAGACTTCGATCTATTGTCTTTTCTTCTACTTCTCTTATTATTTGATCATCTCCTATGGAGGTGGAGATTGTCTTTGCAGATGAAAGTTGTTTGGTTGTTGGGGTTGTCAGAGTCGAAGCTGGTTGGTTCAGGGTGCCATCTCAATACCCTTTGTAAAGGTTTGGGGATCCCTTTGGAAAATCCCTCCCCTTCTCCACTTGGTTTGGGGGGTTCTTTAATGGATGGTCAGGTGGCCATTCTTATTCTACCTTTTTGGATAGTTGTATTGAAGGGGTAAATCGGCCATAGTGTGTGGGTGGCTCTTAGATATTGTATTGGGATTCTTGCATAGATTAGACACAATAATTTCAAAGATCATGATTGTTGAGAATACGGAATTGGTGTTACTTCTATAAATTTTCAGGTGAAATGGGGTGAGAAATGGAACTCAAGTGCTAATTGATAGTTGATTGTTTTTAATTGATCTGTTAACTCATTTTGATTGATCTGTTAAGTGGATTGACTAGAAAGATAACTCAATTGATTGATTAGTAAACTAGATAGATTGGCTAGTTAACTAAATTGATTGAGAGAAGACTGAATCGATTGACTAGTCAGAAAAAGGTGATTGAGAGTGAAAAGGGGAGATTGAAGAGTTAACTAGGTTAACTGATTAGTTAACTAATTTGATTGAATAGTCATTATTTTCAACATGTGCTATAGAATTTTGAAATTGAAATTCATTTTCATTTTAATTTGAATTCGAATTTTGATTTTCAAATGATGAAATTCAAATTTGGGAACCTGAAATTAGATTAAATTAGTTGAAATTCAAATTTGGGGAATTTGAAATTAGATGAAATTAGTTGAATATGAATTTGGGGATTTGGAGAAATGAATGAATGAATTAATTAATTTAAATGAAATTATTTAATAATAAGAAATGGGATTCATTAAATAATTAAATAATTATTTAACTAATAGGATGATTAATTAGTACATGATTGACGAAGCATTTTTAGGTGTCTACTTTTGCCCCTCTTTGATATGATGTCAATGTTGGTCATTTGGTGGAATTGATTATGTGTTGCATTGATGTTTTTTCATTGATGTCAACACTAGCTGTTTGGATGCTTTACCGACACCCGTCTGGTCTCGGTAAGTTGAGTGGTTTTTGGTTAACTTGGATTTGGTATCATCTGGCAGGCTCTGGTATAATCTGGTGATAGAATTGGCTTGATCATGATACTAATACTCATATTTCGTCAGTTGGTTTTGGTCTGGTGATTGGATACTATCCTACTTGCTTAGAAGCTTGGTTTCTGGTTTCGGTGAGGGTTTCACCGATAGATATTTTGATGGAGATATTTGATGAATTGCATAAGTGGTGTTGGTGCAGCTCGGATGGAGTTTCAGGATGCCGTTGGTGATCATGTTCGAGACTTGGCGGTTGGAGATCATTGCTAAAGTGTGTGGACCTATAATTGGTCCTTGTTGATCAAGGTTATGGATTGGCTTTAATGTAACGTGTGGACAGGACCTATTGATATATTTTCTTAATGTCTTATGTGTTGATATTACTTGTTTGGTCTAAGACCGACATGGTTTGTAATTATGTAATTAGTTTATTGTCTAGTGGTCGGCCTGATTGTTTATGGTCGAGCGTTTGTATATATATATGTAAGATCTCATTGTAGATCATCATGGTTAATGTAAGAGGTCATGGTCAAGAAATGTAATGTGCAAATAATGTAATATCATTTAGGTAGAGGTGTTGGTCAATCATTGAAGATCGAATTGGGTTTATGTAAGAGGATCTAGTCCTCCGGTATTGAGCTTAACCGGAACTGTACTTAGGCATAGGAGATGCTATCTTTTGCATTTTAACACTTCTCCGGATTATAGTCTAGATTTATATGTAGTCAGTGAGACTCCTTTTGTGATGAGCAGTGTGCTCTAGGTTGTTGGCCTTCCTGCAAGTACATGTCCCTTCATTTTAATTCACATACTTTCTACAAAAGTATTATCTAACTGTGGGTAGGCTTCCCACCATGGTTTTTCCCTTACCGGGTTTTCCATGTATAAATATTGGTGTTGTGTGGATGGATTTTATTATGTGATTATTGTTTATGCTTAATTGGATTAACTGTTATTCTGGCATTATTGTTTTGGGTTCTGGTATTAAAGTTTAATTGTTGAATGTTCCTGTAATCTGTGACAATTGATTCACACCCCCCCCTCTCAGTTGTATTTCAGTTATTTGAACTATCTAACAATTGGTATCAGAGCTTTGGTCCTCTTTGGAGAAAGCTTAACCACTTGAGGAAGATCCTATGGAGACTAATAGTGTATGTTATCCTGATGACTCCGACCTCCTATCATATCATCATCATAACTTGCTCCGATGGATTTCCACTTAGTCTCACCTTTTCCTACTACTCACGCTTTAGGAAACACTATTGACATGAGTTACTCTGATCAACTCAAGTTCTAATTGATAGTTAATTGTTTCTAATTGATCTATTAACTCATTTTGATTGATCTGTTAAGTGGATTGATGGAAAGATAACTCAATTGATTGATTATTAAACTAGATAGATTGGCTAGTTAACTAAATTGATTGAGAGAAGACTGAATCGATTGACTAGTCAAAAAAGGGTGATTGAGAGTGAAAAGGGGAGATTGAAGAGTTAACTAGGTTAACTGATTAGTTAACTAATTTGATTGAATAGTCATGATTTTCAATATGTGTTGTAGAATTTTGAAATTGAAATTCATTTTCATTTTAATTTGAATTTGAATTTTGATTTTCGAATGATGAAATTCAAATTTGGGGACTTGAAATTAGATTAAACTAGTTGAAATTCAAATTTGGGGAATTTGAAATTAGATGAAATTAGTCGAATATGAATTTGGGGATTTGGAGGAATGAATGAATGAATTAATTAGTTTAAATGAAATTATTTAATAATAAGAAATGCGATTAATTCAATAATAAAGATTATTTAATTAAGGAATAAATAACATTTAATTAAATAATTAATATTTAATTAATATTTAAGAAAGGTTAAATGATTAATTGATGAAGAAGATAGATATTGAATAATTAGCAATGTTAAAGGAAATGATTTGAATTAGTTAGAAGAATTAATTATCTTGATTAAATAATTAAAGAATTATTTAACTAATAGGATGATTAATTAGTACATGATTGACCATTTGGTGGAATTGATTATGTGTTGCATTGATGTTTTGTCATTGATGTCAACACTAGCTATTTGGATGCTTTACTGACACCCTATTAGTCTCGGTAGGTTGGGTGGTTTTTGGTTAACTTGGATCTGCTATCATCCGGTAGGCTCTGGTATAATCTGGTGATAGAATTGGCTTCATCATGATACTAATACTCATATTTGGTCAGTTGGATTTGGTCTGGTGATTGGATCCTATCCTACTTGTTTAGAAACTTGGTTTCTTGTTTCGGCAAGGGTTTCACCAGTAGAGATTTTGATGGAGATATTTGATGAATTGCATAAGTGGTGTTGGTGCAGCTCGGATGGAGTTTTAGGATGTTCGAGACTTGGCGGTTGGAGATCATTGCTGAAGCGTGTGGACCTATCATTGGTCTTGGTTGATCTAGGTTATCAACTGACTTTAATGTAACATGTGGACAGGACCTATTGATGTATTTTCGGGATGTCTTATGTGTTGATATTACTTGTTTGGTCTAAGGCTGACACAGTTTGTAATTATGTAATTAGTTTATTGTCTAGTGGCCGACCTGATTGTTTATGATCGAGCGTTTGTATATATAGATGTAAGATCTCATTGTAGATCATTATGGTTAATGTAAGAGGTCATGGTGAAGAAATGTAATGTGCGAATAATGTAATATCATTCAGGCAGAGGAGTTGGTCAATCATTGAAGATCGAATGTGGTTTATGTAAGAGGATTTAGTCCTCTAGTATTGAGCTTAACCAGAATTGTACTCAGGCATAGGAGATGCTATCTGTTTGGATGCTTTACCGACACCCTTCTGGTCTCGGTAGGTTGAGTGGTTTTTGGTTAACTTCGATCTGGTATCATCCGACAGGCTCTGGTATAATCTGGTGATAGAATTGGTTTCATCATGATACTAATACTCATATTTGGTCAGTTGGATTTGGTCTATTAATTGGATCCTATCCTGCTTGTTTAGAAACTTGGTTTCTGGTTTCAGCGAGGGTTTCACCAGCAGAGATTTTGATGGAGATATTTGATGAATTGCATAGGTGGTGTTGGTGCAGCTCGGATGGAGTTTCAGGATGCCTTTGGTGATCATGTTTGAGACTTGGTGGTTGGAGATCATTGCTGAAGCGTGTGGACCTATAATTGGTCCTGGTTGATCTAGGTTATGGACCGACTTTAATGTAACATGTGGACAGGACCTATTGATGTATTTTTGGGATGTCTTATGTGTTGATATTACCTATTTTGTCTAAGGCCGACACAGTTTGTAATTATGTAATTAGTTTATTGTCTAGTGGCCGACCTGATTGTTTATTAACGAGCGTTTGTATATATAGATATAAGATCTCATTGTAGATAATTATGGTTAATGTAAGAGGTCATGGTCAAGAAATTTAATGTGCGAATAATGTAATATCATTCAGGGAGAGGAGTTGGTCGATCATTGAAGATCAAATTGGGTTTATGTAAGAGGATTTAGTCCTCCGGTATTGAGCTTAACCAGAACTATACTCAGGCATAGGAGATGCTATCTTTTGTAGTTTAACACTTCTCTGGATTATAGTTTGGATTTATATGTAGTCAGTGAGACTCCTTATGTGATGAACAGTGTGCTCTAGGCTATTGGCCTTCCTGCAAGTACATGCCCCTTCATTATAATTCACATACTTACCACAAAAGTATTATGTAACTGTGGGTAGGCTTCCCACAGTGGATTTTCCCTTACCGGGTTTTCCACATACAAATATTGGTGTTGTGTGGATGGATTTTATTATGTGGATTTTGTTTATGCTTAATTGGATTAACTGCTATTCTGGCATTATTGTTTTGGGTTCTGGTATTAAAGTTTAATTGTTGAATGTTCCTATAATCTGTGACAACTGACTCATCACCCCTCTCAGTTGTATTTCAGTTATCTGAACTATCGAACAATTGGTATCAGAGCATTGGTCCTCTCTGGATAATGCTTAACCACTTGAGGAAGATCCTATGGAGACTAATAGTGTATGTTATCCCGATGACTCCGACCTCCTATCATATCATCATCATAACTTGCCCTAATGGATTTCCACTTAGTCTCACCTTTTCCCACTTCTCAATATTTAGGAAACACCATTGACATGAGTTACTCCGATCAACATACTCCTTCCTCCTTAGGCGATCTCATCGGGATGACTTATGCCGATAAGAAAATTTTTGCATTTTTTGCAAAAGAAGGCCCTCTTTATGGATGCAACTTTTAATAATCACATTGAAGGGTTTCTCCCACACCATTTGCTTCTATGAACATGCTTACAATGTTGCCCTATTGCTATTCTTCCAAAGAATGCTCTTGCAATGAGACTAGTTGTGAAGATGAGGATTGCCAAAATGCCATCATCCTCAACACTTCCCTTGAATATGCCCAAGTGATGCCTATTTAGGAAGACACTAAAACACATCACCTGCACATACAATCCAACAATAAGTGCTCCTATAATGAAACTATATGCAAAAGCATCCATATATAGCACAAAACTATTTTGTAAAAATATGTGCTAACAGTGGCTCTTTCTGGGGATGTATGTTCTTTTTAGGGACATAGCAAGATCTCAACTATCTCTGGAAAGCAGACCAAAATAGAAAATTGAAAACACAAAATAGAAAACAAAAGAAAAACTATATTACTATGATACAAGAAATACTCCCTGATTATCAAGAGAAGAAATGTTTAAGGTATTGAGCATGGATTGGAAATTCCAACACTTTGCCATCAGTATCCTACAAGTGATATGAGTTTTCTCCACTTTTTTCCAAGATGATATAGGGTCATAGCCAAAGTACATCAAATTTTCCTTGTTTCCCTTTGTCTTGGTCTCTAGCTTGCCATATACAATCTCATATGGAGAAAATCTTGTGGACTTCTTGACTTTCACTCTATCAGCCCATATTGCTAAGATCAATTTTGAATCGCAATCTCTTTTATTATTGCCCAACATCCTTTTAATAATCTTTTACAAGTTCTTATTGATTAATTCTATTTGTCCATCCTTCGGGATGGTAAGGTGATGAATAGGATAGAGTGATGCCATAATTTTCATAGAAATTAGAGAACTCCTTAGCTCTAAAACACATCCCATTGTCTACCACAATCTTTTGAGGTACTCCAAATCTGGTTAGAATATTTTCCATGAGAAACTTTGTCACCTCTTTGCTTGTAGCCTGTCTCGTGGGAATGGCTTCAACCCACTTAGTAAAATAATCAATTGCCACCAAAATCCATTTATGCCCACCACAAGATTTTTTTTCTATTTCCCCTATGAAGTCAATACCCCACATCTGGAATGGTTCTTCTATATGCATGGGTCTAAGAGGAATAGCTCCATTACACTTAAGCTTCCCTGGAAATTTTTGACAAGCTTCACATTTTTTGATATAAGTATGACAATCCTTGAAAAATTGGGGCCAATATTAACTGGAATTAAGAATTTTATGAGCAATGGTTTTGGCTGAGAAGTAGCCTCCACATACACCTTCATGTAAGTCTTTTAAAATAGAAGATGCTTGACACTTTTCTAGGCATAATAAGAAAATACTATCTCTATTTTTCCAGTATAAATATCCATTAAGTAATACATACCTGGATGTTTGAAGCTTTAAAGTTCTTTTTTGACTATCATTTAAACTATCAGGACACTTCATGTATTTCAAGTAATAAACACTATTTTTATACCAAGGGCACCTCTCAATGCTCATTTGTGCATCTTCCAACTCCATTTGATTTACATGTGCTACTTCAAGATTGGATTCTGCCATCAATTCTGCTAAACCCTAACCCCTCACCAACTTTGTGATCTTTATATCATTATTGAATTTTTGGATTTGGTTTATCCATCTGCATCTCCTTCCAGTAGTCTTTGATTGTTTGAAGATGTCTTTAACAACAACATTTGGTACATATACAATAACAGTGGTACCAACCAGGTAGGGTTTGAAATCTTTTACAACTTTCACAAGAGAATAAGCCTATTTTTCATTTAAATCGTAGTTCAACTCAAATGATTGCAATGTTTTGCTAAAGAATGCCACTGGCTATTCATGACCCTCATCATTTTTTTGTAACATGACAACAACAATAGTATGGAATGTAGCAAATGAAAACACTTGGAAAGGTTTAGAGAAATCAGGGGACTTTAATACAGGGGCTTCCTTGATGGCTCTTTTCGTGTTTACAATAGCTTCAAGAGTTTTAGGGATTTGAATTTTATGAATAGCAGCAATCCTTTTTGGATCGATTCTCACACCATGATTTGAAACAATATGACCTAACAATTTCCCTTCGGTAACTCCAAAATGACACTTTTTGGGACTTAAAGATATGCCATATTCTAATGCTCTAATATAGATTTTTTCTAGGTCATTACAATGGTCTTCTTCTCTTTTAGAATAAGCAGTCATATCATCCTGGTAGACTGCCAAGATATAATCAATCAGCCCCTCAAAGGTTACATCCATAGCCCTCTGGAATGTGGCTCCCGCATTTGTCAGTCCAAAAGGCATCCTAGCATAGACATAGGTGCTCCAAGGTGTGGTGAAAGTAGTTTTGAACTTTTCTGCTTTCTTAAGTTTGACTTGATTATAGCCTGAGAAGGAATCAATCATAGATAACAATTCATTTCCAGTGACCTTCTGCAAAAGAGCATCCATGTTAGGTAAAGCATAATTATCTTTTAAAGATGAAACTTAAAATTCCTAAAGTCCACACACAATTTGATATCACCATTTTTTTTTTCTGACTGGGACAAAATTGGACACCCATGTTGAGTGCCTTATGGGCTCAATAATAGCAACATTTCTCATTTTCATAAGTTCTTGGGAGCCAAAGTAGGGTTTATTGTCCTTGCTTCTATCTGAAAGGTTTTGCATCAGGCTTCAAGGGTATCTCATGCTAGAACAAGTCTTTCATGTATGCTTTAAGGTCATCATATGACCAAGTGAAGACATGCCTATTCTTCCTTAGCAAATTAATCAATATTGTTCTGACTTTTGGTGTGAGCCTTTTTCCAATATATACTTCTCTTGGATTGCTTTCACTTCCCAAGTTTATTTTTTCAACATACTCACATCCTCCTGAATTAGATATGAAACTTGCTATATCTTTATCATCAAACATTCTTTCAAGCTCTATCAATCCTTTTAGGATTTTATTTGTTTTCAGCTGCAACACCTCTTTCCCAAGTATAGTCCCCTTGCCATCCTTGTCCTCCACAAGTCCATTCCAATCAATCCACTAGTGTTCATAATGATTCTCACAAAACCAAAACTTTAGCAAATCCCTGTCATCATCAAATTTCCCAACTCTTTATATTGTCGGGGACTGATGGTCTGGTCTTGATTTCTACCCGGGGAACATCATCAAAAGGGATATCATTATGTTTGACTACGAGGCTAGCCATGAAGACTGCCAAAATGTTATTGGCCCTTTCAATCCAATTTATGGAGAAAGCATAAAAAATTTCAATGCAATCCCAAACCTCGTTCCTTTAGCTTCCTAATTTTGCATTTTTGGTAGCAAATTTGCCTCTAATTTGTGAAATAGCTAATTTTGAAGCACCATAAACTGTTAAAAACTTAATGCAATGTTTATTTTTATTTTAAGTCATAATAAAAGGGCCTCATACTCAGCAATATTATTAGTACACTCAAAAGCTAACAAGAAAGAGTATTTAAAATTTTTTCCATAAGGTGAAATAAGTACAACTCCTGCTCCTTTTCCATCCTTACTACAGGCACCATCAAAATACAATTTCCAAATTAAATTTTCATTTTGTTTAACCATTTCTATAATTTAATCAACTTTTAAAGGTTTAGAAATACTTACCTGAAAGTTGTCCATATCTGAGTGGCAAAAATAAGTCATTTCATTAGGATCAACTTCTTCTATGAGGTAGGGAGATCTTGGTTCTCTGTTTATCCTCAACTCTATTCCTTTCACTGGAATAGTGGCATATGACATGTCAAGATGGACATGTGCACCCACCAAGTTAGGTCATTGCCTAGACATCAACATCCCATAATTCACAAGCTCTTGTACAAGTATGATATCTATCTTATAAGCAGTGTTTGGGTAGTTTGGGAATCTGAACTGAACGTCCTTCATAATTCCTACTACAGGAACTGACATATTTTCCATGGCATAGAATTTACCATAAGGTGTAGCAACATGCATTTCCAATTCTTTCATGACGTCCTCTGGCATGATATTTACTGCTGCTCCTGAATCTATCATGCAATTTTTTAGCATTTTTGTATTTATCAGCAATGTTAAATAGAAAGGATTTACCTGAGTGAGATTTTTGGTAATAGACATGCCAAGATACACCACAAGAGGATCTTCTTTTGATTTAAGACCTTCCCTACTTACTTTTTAAACATTGGATATAATTTTCAATGTCTCATTCTTGTAGTCTGGGAATTTTATTACTTCTAGAAGGGGCATAGATATCTTTACTTCAGACAATGCCTAAGACATGAAAGAATTGCTATTTGAAGTGGGCTTACTTACTTGCTTCTTCTCCATAGACTTAATTAGTTTAGGTATTTCCTCTTTCTTCGCCTATTTTGGTATTGCTTCCTTTCCCTTTTTGGCATTTACATCTTTGCTTTTGAAAGTGTTGTCTTTGTTCCCATCTGGTATTTTAATTTTGGTAAACGTACTTGCTGGCTTGCCCTGCTCATTATTTACATTCCTATTTCTCAACTGATAATTGCTCTTAACTTGTTCTACTATTGCAATAGTGAAGGCTTTCTTTTCTTCCTCAGTCAAGTTCCTTAGTGAAGGCACTGTATCATCCTGAAACAATCTTCTCAAAGATGGAATGTCTTCATCATCATAATCTGAAAAGACCCATTGTATACTGTAATACTGGTTTTCTCTCATTTGCTGCACATCAGAAAAATGCTCCCCCATGGATGAGTCTTCATCCCTTCCACAATATGGATTAGATGAAAGTACATTTACAGTAGGTTCACAATACTCATTATGATTTTCCTCCTCTATCAAACCTTGGGCAATCATGCACTATTCAACAACCTGAGGTAAATTACAAACATCGCACCATGGATATTCATCTATAAAATTTGTGGTCTTCTTCAGTGGATCAAGAGTTTCTTTGCTTACATTATGTTTCAATGGCTTCCCATCCTTCTAGTTTGTGTTATGTGGCATATCATGTAGTCTCGGTCTATTGTAATTAATTTGTTTATTGTTTCTATATGGTGGATTTTCATTAGGATTTTTCTTACCCTTTATGTCCTTAAGCATGTCCATGATCTGAGTGAGTTCATCTTTCTTGGGAACCCTGGTATTGTACAACTTTGTATCATCTCTCTTGGTAACCTTCCCAACAACTTTCATATTATTCTCAATACTAGCAGCTATCTTGAATGCTTGTTGTAGAGTATCAGGTCTATGAGATAAAATCTCATAATGGGTTTTACTGTCAAAAGCACTCAAATAAAAGTTAATCAGAAATGAATCACCCAGTCTGACATCTCTAGGTATTCTATTTAACACTTTATTAAATCTTTTATTAAACTCGGCTACTGATTCATTTTGATTCTTCTTGATACTTGTCAATTAATGGGATGCAAATGAAAGATAATTGTGATCTACAAATTCTTGCCAGCTACCAATACATCCATCGGGAAGGCTTCTATACCAGTCTCCTGCATCTTCTGTTAAATATTAAACAAACAACTTCATGAATACATCCTCATGAGGAACCTCAAATTATTCAATGGTATTTTTTACATTAACTACATGATGTTGTGCTGAATCATTTCCATTTCGTTAGAATTTAGGGATGGCTAATCTTAAATCATTAGTGATCTGATTTGGATAACCAACAATGCCAATGACATCCAATTGTCAGTATCTTTCAATGATCAGAGGTCATCTGTCACCCTGATTGTTGTTTTGATTGTTCATATTTCCTCTGTTGAATCCACCATTTCTGCCATAATTACCATTGTTCCCATTGTTTCTACCACCATTATTATTGTTATTATTCCATTATTACCTCCATTGGCATTATTGTTGATTCTATCTCCACCATTACCATTTCCATAATTGTCATTGTTACCTTTATTAAATCCATTATTTTGGTTGCTACCATACCTATTACTTCCTCTATTATTATTTATATTGTTACCTCTATTTTTGTTATTCCAACTTCCATCATTTTCCCCATTTCCATTTCTTCCTCCATTATCCTGGTTGTTTCTTTGCCTTTCTTCACTTTGATCCCTATGCACATCCCTCCATCTTCTACCTCCATTTAATAATGGGTTATCAAAGGTTACAAAAGGATTTTGTATTCTTCTCATATGAGGGGGACTATATTTAGGAGTTGCTAGCCTACCTCCCTCACCTTTACTTTTGTCTTCTATCCCTTCTGACCTAGGGCTTTTAAGTGTATCTCTTTGTAACCCTAGTTTTTGCAATATCCAATCTGGTTGTCTCCTAAGAGCCTTTGCCATTTTGGATTCGTCTCCATTTAAGTCAGCCATTTTAAGTATGATTTAATCCCATTTCCTTTCCTCCCGTTCCTCAATAGTCAGGGTTTCATGGTGGCCACCATTATTATCTTTCGCATTTAAGGCATAGAATGGGTTTTCCTCTAGATTTTCAAACTTATCACCAGATGAAGAGCCATCCTGTCTGCTAGGAAACTTCTTATAACTCCCAAATACCATACTTGTTGTTTATTTATTTTCTTTGTACCTTTTCTTTCGACTCAACTGAAAAAGATTATCTTTTCCCTTATGCAAAGACCTTCTCCCCTGCATCAATTTTATTGATAAATGCCTAGGGGTTACTCTTAGTTTCTCAAAATACCAACTATTATTCATGTATTAAATGTAGAGACACCACCTCCTAAGAGGAAAAATATCTTTTATTAATATTCTAGGTTCTTTCCTCCAGTAGAGTCTGAAACAAACCGCTAAAGACTTTGAATACTTCCTATGACAACTCCCCATTAGAGTCACCAATCCATTGGTGCCCAAAACCACAGATTGGGAAACCAAAGACTTGCCTAAACCTTAGTTGATTCAATCAGCCTTGACCAACTAAACCTAGGTGGGTGTACCTTACACTCTTGATCACAAAAGATGTTTGTTTTGAGTAAATTTAAACTATGGGAATTAGCAATTGCAGGGATGGCAAAAGGTTTTCTTGCAACTATATTAACAGAAGTGCTTTTTATTGAATGCCTTTAAAACTGATAAAATAAGTGTGAATATAGTTGTGTTATGTAAAAGGTTATTGTTAGAAATTTAAGCCATTATGAAAAAGAGCAGTACTCATAGAAATTAGAAGATTTGTTTCTTTGATAAGGACCTAATTCATACAAAGTTATTCAGCAAAGATTAATAAAAGAGTAATGCGTTATCTCTCCATTAATGAATAACTTTGTGGACATGAATTACTATCAACTCAAGACATAATTATAAGACAATCATTGTGAAAGTTTCATTATGTGTTGCATGAACAATAAAAACCCAATCTTACATTCAATACAACATCATGTGATGGAACATCATAGTAAATTTAAAAGATTTATCAAGAGTACATATGATTCCATCAAACACAAAATTACACATAACAATCTGAAGATAAAAATCATGATATCTTGTATATTAACTTCTGGAATAAGAATGTACACAAAAATTGCACTTACAAATACTCCAATACATTCAGTTTGCACAAATTAAACTCCTCATTCCTATTAGAATTTTCTAAAACATAACACATATAGCCCACCTAGTGGCAGAGTATATTTGTCTGCTATGATACAAAAATGACTCACTATATATATATGAGCCAAAGGATTCAAGTGAAAGGACATAGCCTTTCATCTTGTTAAACTAAACTTGACTAAAACCTAACACCTAATTGCTTAACTACTAGATACAAAATATAAAAATTAGTTCTGGTCATCCAGTATTGTATCACATTTATGTATGTGCTCCAAATACTTGTTGTCCTAGTGAGTGCCGGTGTTGAATACAGTATCCCTAACAGTGATCTCCATGGTAACCATTATCTCCATCTAGTCACCTGTCTCCTTCATATCCAAAACATCTCCCCAAGCAACATTAACGGATGTGTTGAGTACATTTTGGATCTTCTCAACAATTTTCTTATCGACACTCTTCTCTTTCATCAATGCCTTCAACCTATGGCTTGACTTATCCCGATGGATCCACCTTTCCTTCTTATTAGTCAGCTTTTCTTTATTTCACATCAGGGTATATCTCTGACGAAACCATCTTTGGTTTATTCCTCCAGTTGCTCCATTGGCCTTCAGAAGGAAGTCACTCAATACTTCATCCAATGGTCCCATGACATCTAATTTTCTTTTTGATCGGCGTAACTTTCACCAATTGCTTCATTGCACATCGGAGTAGTCTATTTTCCCTACTTCTGATATTTATAGTTAATCCTTCTCCGGTAGTGTAAGCTATCCTGAGGAGTCTTCTTGCACCTTACTCTCCTTATCGGGTTGCTTCGGTCTATTGGTGTAGGCTTCCCCAATGTAGTCACTTCATTTTTGCCAAGTGCATCTTCCTCATCAGGAATCAAGATTACCCAAAATGCATCTCCCCAACAATGTATGTTATCCTGATGAGTCTGAATCCCTTTCTTGCTTGGTATCACTTTATCGGAGAGAGCCTCTTTGGTAGAGTCACCTTCTCCATTTAGTGCATCGGGTATCGCGGTAACATAAACTGGGACCTCTCGATAACCCGATCTCACTGCTATGAAGACATCACTCCATCAGTTGTCAGCAAGAGCTCCATCGATAACCCCATCGTGTATCAAGATGACATTTTTTCCTCATTATCGATAGTGTATGTTATCCCAATGAATCCGACCTCCTATCATACCATCGTCGTAACTTGCTCAGATTGATTTCCATTTAGTCCCACCTTTTCCTACCACTCACACTTTATGAAACACCATCAACATGAGTTACTCTGATCAACATACTCCTTCCTTCTTAGGCGATCTCATCGGGATGACCTATGTCGATAAGCAAAACTTTGCAGTTTTTGCAAAAGAACGCCCTCTTTATGGATGCAACTTTTAATAATCATACTGAAGGGTTTCCCCCACACCATTTACTTCTCTAAACATGCTTACAACCCTACTCTATTGCTTATCTTCCAAACAATTCTCTTGCAATGAGACTAATTGTGAAGATGAGGATTGTCAGAATGCCATCATACTCAACACTTCCCTTGAATATGCCCAAGTGATCCCTTTTTATTAAGACACTGCACCACATGACTTGGACATACAGTCCAGCAATAAGTGTTCCTATGATGAAACTATATGCAAAAGCATCCATATATAGCACAAAAATATTTTGTAAAAATATGTGCTAACAGGGTGCACAACTTAACTTTAGCTTTGTATACTATCTTGATATTGACAAACAAAAGAAGAGCTCATTAATCGGGTTCATAAGGATATACTTTGTATATATGTCATAGATTAGCAATCCCATTAGGAGGACAATTCATACCTAGTTGAGCTTTCCTATAATAAGGGGTAGCATAGTTTATTGGAATATCACCATTTTAGGCTTTGTATGGCCATTTGTGCCATACTTGTTTGAGTTGGGATCATTTACGGGACCAAGTTCAGTTTGGTCCTGTGACACATTAGCATATGGAGCAGAGGATATTTTTATTAGAGAGCATTTGACTGTATCTTAGGACTAATAGTGTTATGTCGATGCCCATAGGTTGGATTGATAGTTCTTAGTAGGTGATTGTGTGTTCTTGAGAGTACATACTTTTAAGAGTCTCATCCATTATCAGAAATAATCCAAGTTGGCATTGCATTTTGTTCAACCTATTGATATTAATGAGAGGATTGTTTTTTTTCCCATTGCTTTGCCTTCTCAACTAGAATATCTTTCATCTATAATGTTTTCCTTGTTTTAGTGCTCAAATAGTATATTCCTGATGTGACTCATGTTTTGGATTGGTGTGCCTTATAGGTTGAGGATGGGTATCTTTCTTTGGAGCACATGTGCATCCTTCAGCATCAAAGGCTAACCCTCAAAGGTTGCAATATAAAGAATGTAGGGGTTCAATGGGATCTGAATGATGAGTCTTCAACCACTAAGATAAATTGTATTAACAAGATGTATTATAGAAAGGAATTAAGGAAAATGGTCAATTGAAGTAAGTTTTGTTGATGTCATTTTTTT
Organism: Cryptomeria japonica; assembly: GCF_030272615.1. Lineage (NCBI taxonomy): Eukaryota > Viridiplantae > Streptophyta > Pinopsida > Cupressales > Cupressaceae > Cryptomeria > Cryptomeria japonica. Next base: position 31,574 of record NW_026729397.1, on the reverse strand, counting down.
TTTATTCAAGCTTGGATGATTCTATTACCCATATACACCACCAATCTAAGTAAATAGTCTTTTTAATTACCTAGAATAGTTCAAATGATTGATATCTTATAGGAATTCATAAGGTGTTCCTAATCATATAATATTCTATTTAACTAAATAATTTATGAATTTTATACACCTTTGCTACTATATATGAGAACATATCTACTAGTTGAATGTCCTATTAAAATTAGTAAAATATTATTAATGTTGAATAAATTGTACACCCCCTAGGTATTGCAAAGGCTAAAGTGTAGAGGATGACAGTTATAAAATTTTCCTTGTTCATTTTCCAATTCATTCAGGTCCTTATGAAGAATAAACAACTATTCTTTAGAGGATTTCAGGAAACCAATTTGAAGAACCAACCTAGTCTACCATTTATATTTATTGCTTATACAATCTTAAAAATAGATGGCCTTCCATTGAGAAATTTGATGCTCCTAGTTCTATTCCTTGTAGGGATAGGTGAGAATTAAACTATCCTTATTTTTCAAAGAATAGGTACTTTTTTGGTAAAATAATATTTATGTTGATATACTTTCATTACTTCATGACATTTGATATATATGCACTTCCACGATGGAAAGGATTCATGGGTAAGAGATAATAAAATATTGAAGCACAATTAGATGGTTAGGAGAATGAGTTTGACAAAGACAAAGCCACTAAACATTTGATTTATTTCAATACATGATTTTTGTCCCCATGAATGTTCTATAATATTCATTTATTTATTAAATTTATTGACTTGAGAAAGGTGGAGATCCTATAATAGTAATCTACATAATATTGAAAGGATTCTCATTTAGAAAAATTAAACCAGTCAATAAGAATAAATATCATCCTAGTAGTAGTGATCATAATATTAATGACATGATGATAATGATAGGATCATATAATATAAGTAGAACAACTTTATATGGTTCATAATAGTGATGCTATAATTATTCTTGGCATTAACTATGAGCAATAATGGTTTCATCACCTACAAAAAATGCTTGATCTAGGGTGTCTCATTAAACAAGTAGACAGTCTTGTATTTTTTGATATTTTAAAATCTCTTAGAACTCAAGTTCACACATCTTGAAATGAAATTATCTATAAGATAATTGTTATAAATTATAATTGTTATTATAATTCTTATAAGAAAGACAAGATAGTTCAATGAGAATGTGAAATTTGGAGTTGTGATGAAAAAGAGAGGATTGTTAAGGCATGAAGTATATTTATTTTTAATAATGAGTACAATTATGTGGGTAAGAAATACCTCTAAATAGTTCAATAACATAGTTTTAATTAGGAAAACTATTGAAAAGAATGGATGATAACTCTTTATAGTAAAACTCTTTCTCATTAAATTATTATAAAAAGGAAAATAATAGGAAAGTAATTGAAATAAACCAAAATATGATCTTAGGCTACCCTATGCATCAACCTAGAGTCAAGATTTTATTTCACAATATATCATTAGATTAAGTATGAATGGTTTTGTCTTCAATCTACAAGCAAGAGTCATGACGTACGGTGGGAGGTAAGGTGTACGGTGGGAGGTAAGGTGTACGTTGGGAGGTAAGGCATACAATGGTTACGAGACTTGACTCGACATCTAATATGTTATTAGTGGTTGTGATGAGGAATTAATTAAAGGTATGTAATAAAAAAGTGTAAGCAATTAAATTATGAACTAAACTAATAGAAGCATAAAATAAAACCATACATTTAGAAAAAATATATGGAGGGACACCCATTATATAAAGTAGAGCAAAAAATGGTAGGGGTAAGAGTGTTGGGTGCCCGATTCCTATTATTTGTATTCAAACTTTGGATGTCGAACATTGTCTTTGTCATATAGTCTTCTTGTTATTTTGATCATCAGAACTCATTAAATACAAATCTACAAAATCAAAAAAATGGAAAATTATTGTGTTGTATATAAAATTTCCTATATCAAATGTCATGTTGGTGTTCCCACTTCCATAACAATAATAATAATTGATAGCAAGTGTGCTCCCTCATAAAAATAGAGGCAAATGGATGAAACAAAATCATAATAGTTACCTCATATAAAAAAATCTACCTTAGATTTGATGATGGGGATGATGTAGATTTGTAAGTCATTGATGTAACAAGATATGCACACAAAGATGATTCTTTAATATTCTTGATGTTGGTCTTTATATTTTATATCTTGATATACCAATAAACCTATAATAAATTACTTAAAGTGCTACATGAGATTATGCAATTGAACTAATTTTAATTGGATTTCTAGACATAAGAAGTTAGACCTTAAAATTATATAATTAAGCAACATTTATATGTGACTTGCATATTTTCTACTTGTAACATTTGGTAGAGGACAAAAAATGGATATAGCTATTAATGGGCTAACATTAACTTTAAAATATTTAAAATTGGTGCCAAAATGGAAGCATAGGGGTATTAGGAATATGTGTCCATTTTGAATAGGATACACAAAGGTAAAGCCATAAGCATAGGTGATTCATGTTGTAGTTTTCATCCCAGGGTAGGAGCAATCAGACAACTTCAGTCACACATATTGAGATAGGTGATAAACCTAGCATGCAAATATCAAGGGTATATAAGTTATGACGCTACAATATCATATATCAACTAAAGGAACAATTATATTCGTTGATGAAAATTAAGGAATTATCCATTTCAATATTATTTCAAAGAAACTTGTGAGAGTAAACATTTCTCTCATGAAAATATGTGATTAATTTCAATGAATGGTCATAAATAAAGTGTTGATATAAAAAATAAATGATAGTATACATTAGGAACTTCATGTTTCTAACTATTTCTCAAGTTTGCATCACCCAATAATAAGAGATTCCTAAAATAAATATCCTAGAAATATTAGAGGAAGTTATCACATAGATCAATTTAATCTATGAATGTGTAGAGATAATTCCAATCTTGCTCATTGTTATTCTAAATGTTAGTGTAAGTAGAGTCATTATCAAACTAGTTAATTAGTCATATTTTTATTTATGCATCTATTAACATCTAGCTTAAGTTTACATAGGATATTTATTCATTTATATCACCTCATGTGGTTGATACATGTTCCCTCACTTTCTGAGACACGTATTGCACGCATACTTTCCATTGTCTCGTATACTTGTCAAGTGAGCTCACAAGTGTTGCACCTTTGAAAGGGTACTCAAATCACCTCCTCATCCTAGCCTATATATGTAATCCTTCCATGTGCATTTCATACACTCTCCATGTATATGATAGATTATCCTATTGTGTTTAATGTTTCACTATTGTAAGTTTATATTTGTGCTTTTAGATTTCTAGCTTACTCCAACATGGTATGCGAGCTATGATTGGATGTTTCTTCATGTATCAATGTAATTATTTAACATAAACCTATCATTACAACATAATAGAGGTAAAAAAACATTGCCATTATGTTCAGGTGGCAGCAATAAAAATATTTTTATCATTCCATCAATTTGACTAATTTTTATTTTTTTGGATTTTTTTGCATTATGCAAAAAGTTGGCAAAATTAAAAAAAGATTAGAGAACTAAATTGCCCTCTTCCCATCTACTAGTTTAGGTCAATTTTTGTATGTTAGAGGAAACTTGTTTTGTCACAAGCAACCTAATCCCGTGTCAATTTGCATATTTTAACTATTTTGAGGTAGAAAGGGATTGCACTTGTAGGTGTATTTTCTAGTTCATGGGAGTTTTGGGTTTCACTCAAACCAAAAACTTAGTAGTATATTGGAAGGCACAAAGGTGAAGCATAGGGAAGCACACATTTACGTTGTGGAATTCAAATTCTGACAACTTTGGTGTTGTCTCCAATGGCCTCTTTTGCGTCTTTAGGCAAGGAAAAAAGTGAATGTTTTTTGAAACATTTCCTATCAATTCAATTTTTATAGCTATTTTGTGTGTCATTGAGCACATATTTGAAGTGATGACTCTAGGTGGTATTTTCCAACCATTAGCTCTATTCTTTAGCAATCAATGACACATAGAGATACAATCCTTGCAATATTCCCTCAACAATCATCAACAACATAAAAATCAATGTTTGTAGCAATTTTGTTCTCTCTATCAAGCATGGCTTGTTCCTTGCTATTAGTTTGAGTGACTTTAGCAATAGGATCCCACATATTTTGTGTACTAGTTTTGTCACCTACCATATTATCTTTTTACCCTTTCTTCATCTCTCAATAGCCACATAATTGTAACTCTAGTAGCTCCAACATTGTAGCCCTAAATAATTTTGGGGATTTCTTTCTGTAAGAAAATCATGGGTTATCTTATTCATCTTCCTCTACTAGGAAAATGAGTGCATTGTGTAGGTTTACTTTTAGGAGGAATCAAAAGCACCTTTCATAGCCTCTTTTCCATATGTACTAGTTACAACATACTTCTACCTTAACCCAGTCAAATATGTGTTGTGCTGCAAATCAAATAGCCTAAATGACTCTACTTAGCACGTGGATAAATTTTAACACCTCTGAATCAAGCTAATCTTATTTTAAATATACATTTTATAGTTATATTTAATGCTAGGATAACAATCACTTTTAATGTTATTTATTTTTCACTAGAATCACTTAATTTTAGCATTCAAATTGGCTGGGTATGTGCAGGACCATGAAGGGTCAAAAAGTGATGATATTCTGACTAAAGTCCTGATTGATAAGCTGATTGAAAAATATCTATAACTTTAAAATGGTATCACATTTTTTGAATCCAAACCATGCATCACATTCTATGTTTCATATACTTTAAAACAAAGATAGCTCACAGATGATCAACAATTCAAACACTGAGCACCGTTCCCACCGTTCCCAATAGATGTCGTTTATTTGTGCGAGAGTAGGAAATATCATATAATTTAAAAGTCTACAGTAATATCTCTCCCTGGAACACAACCGCTTTTGGATGTTTTCTTCAGTCCCGTTGCACTGGCATATATCGTTGAATCTAATTTCTTGACAGCTTGTTGGGTGATGTTGAAAGCTGTCGCCACACTTCTCAACGGAAGCGTCAATATTGACACGCTGCTCGTCTGCCATGATCAACAGTAAAGCATTATCATACTATTAAAATGGAGTATCTAACAGATCGACATGTAAATATATGTATTTTTCTTACCACGACACCAGGATTTTGGCTGTTGAGAGCAGAGATATAATTAGCTTCTTCTTTTCCAACATTAAGCTCAAAATGGAGCGTACCCCTCGGAAATATAGTGACATCTCCAGGATGCAAAATATCGATGAAAGCTTGACCTAATTTAATACAGCAGGTATTTAATGATTTTGATGGGAAAAGAAATTTGGGTAAAGAATTAAGCAAGGTAGGAGTGTGCTGTACCTTGAGTGTCAACAAAACCAACCTGAAGAGGCCCTCCGGAGATAAGAGTAAGCATTTCTGAAGCTCGTGGTAGATTTGCTCCACACGGAACCATCTTGAACCTCACATATTGCAGGCCCTGAGATCTGCAACACCACACTTTGTCACTGCAACTGCAAAACGAATAGAGTTTGGAAACCGTAATAATTGGAATAATGAAATCTTACGCTGCTGTAGGAAACTTGGCGACTGAAGTGGCAGCACCTAGTCCTCCTTAATCGACAGTAACATCTCCATTAGAGAAAATGTTGCGGAGAGTGAGGGTTTTTACTCTTGTAGTGAAGTCTGTAAGAGGATCAGGGTCTGCTCCATAAACACCTGCATTCATAATGCTAAGAACAACTGCAATTACGAGAGACTTCATCCTGAATATTATGGTTGCAATCTCTGCAAGCTACCTGCGCTTTTTCTGAATGTCAAGGCTTGCATGATCAAGTCTGTGTTGCTCGTGTATTTATAGGTGCGAAATTGGATGCCTTCTAGTTTACGTTAATGTTGTATTTGATGTGATGTTTTGTCCCGCAGTTATTAGAGACGTAATCTCGATAAATTCACTTTCTTTAAACTTAAAATTTTGTTAGCACAGTTATAAAAAAAAATTAAAAAAATGAACTACCCACAGTTTTCTAAAACTAAAAACAAATGTTTAATTCGACATATATATGTTTCACTTTAATAAAATTTACAATATCATATAGATTTTTAATAAATTGTAATGTTTATTCTTTAATTATATGAATTTTCATAAAATTAATATTAATTTGATATTCATTAGGCTCAAAACTCTCATTTAACTAGAAAAATTTTCATACAATAAAATTAAATATTTTTCAATTATATTGATCTTTAATAAAGAATATTTTTATTCAAAATTGACAATGTCATAATAAACAAATTTCATTGTGATTCTTATAAAATTTAAATAAAGCACTTAAAAGTACAATAGAATCAACAATTGTCTTTGAAATTTTAACCAAATTCACCTAGTAAGAATTCTTTTGCTCTCAATATCCTCAAAACATTATGTTATTCTGAATGCCAATTTCAACTCAATGTCTTATAGACTTGGATGTTTAAAAATTGTCCATACTTGTGTCAAATGAGATCCTATAGACAACTATCATGTGTATTTCCTAAAGGTGAAAATATTTGTTCAAAGTCACTAAGGTGGGAAAGTATAGAGAGCAATCATGGAGGTAGATTATTTTGAGTAGTGTCATGTTTATTTTGTTGTTGTTAATCATAGATACATGAAGTAATTAGTATCCTTTTCATTAATTTGCACAAGTCATCAAAATCATGTAATATTCAATGGCTTTGTGATTAGTTTCGATAGTTCATCAAATGCATACAATGTTTAGTAGGTTCAAGTTTAGTTTTCATCATTATTTAACAAATGCTAAATGATCATAGTGCACCTAGATGAGACTTTGAAAACCTTCCACGCATCTTAGTGGCACATTGTATGAATTTGCATACCCTAGTAGTACATTCTACAAGTATGTGATGTTCAGTAATGCAACTCTCCATATTAGGTTGGTTGAATTAGTGCTAGTCAGATGTGTTGCCTCATTTTAATTTAGGTAATTTTCATTTCAAGCATTGTTAGTAAATTTTTCTTTTATTTTTGAATAAAAGTAACACAATATTATAAATTAGACTATTTGTATTTCTTATTTTTCTTAACATAATGTATAAATTCATCTTCCATCAAGATTGACTTCTTCTTAAAATATCCTTAAATCTAAACTATACTAACTAAACCAAAATATAAAACAAACAAAATGCAAATAATTACAATTAGAACATAAAAATATAATGAGATAAAAGAACCTATAAACCTATCTACCCTCTTAAAATTTCATAACGATAAAAAAAAAGATGTCTAATATTAACATTGATAGCTCTGTTTACGAAGTTACCACTCACAATATTAAACCACCAAAGTATCATAAAACAATATGACGAGATTAAGGACCAAAGTATCATAAAACAATATGACGAGATTAAGGTTTTCAGCAGTTTAGAACGAGTCATAAGTAAAATGCATGCCTTCCTTGTAGAATACCAAAATCTTGACTCAGCGAGCAATTATTACATACTACTCAAACATAAATGCAATTCTTAAGACAAAATAAGCGAAGAAGTCAAACTAAATCTACACACGTTGTTTGCCATTCCTGCGCTGAATAAGAACTTTTGTCCAGTTACGTGTGGTTCTTGCTTAACGTATGCGAAAAGCTAAGTCCAGGAAAACTGTGATAAATCCCAACAACGTGACATCATAACTGCTGGAAAATGAGAAGATAATGAGGAATTATATACCCCCTCCCGCTGAATTGGCCCACGCGCAAACATAAAGAAATCCATCCGGGTCCCTGGAAAATAGTGTGGACTCTCCATGTCTATCTTCAGCTTGACGTCGTCTCCACACAATATACTTTATTTCCTCGTAATTGACCATTTCAATTGTTAATATATTTTGCCTTTCAATACATTAATGAAATAAAATCGCTTTCACATAGACGTACACAAATTCAAGCATAAATTATCATTGTTTATTTGAGAATTGTAATCACTTCATACAAGGAAACTAAATGGGCAGGAAGCTAAGGTAGTTATTTGAAGGATGATGGTATATATAAAATATTTTGTTTGTTTAAATTTTAAATAATCATGAAATTTTGTAATGTTTTCAATGGATTTCTGGTTTGTTCGTGAAGTTTAATGGTTTCAAATGAGGTCATGAGCGATCAAGTCTTGATAAGTGCAACACTCTGACATTATAAGGAATGAAGCTAGGATTGTGCCCTAGCAAACTCAGCAGAATGGATACCCCACAGTCCATGGCTCACAGATGAAAAGGTTTTAGCTTATACACTTGTGCCCCCATATTGGATGGCTAATACTACTTTGTGAATTCATCACTAGGCTAGTGCACTCATGTGCTTCGTGCCCTTGTTGGGTTGTTGAGCTCATAGTTCAAGACCTCCATCAAAAAAAGAAAAAATTGTAATCTCAATTTGGTATTTGTTGAGATTCAATTTTTTAAGATGTATAACTAATTTAAGTGTGGGAACACTTTTATTTATTGAATAAAGAAAATGAATAAAATACATAATATAAGACAACCAAAATGTTTCTAGAATAGCGCCGACAAAATAGATAATCAACATAGATCAAAATAGCTCATAGCTTTAACACCATTATTCATTATCATGACAAAAAATCTCAATGTGAGCTATACAATTTACAAAAATAATATTATAGTGTAAGCATCGCTGAAGTAGTTTTGGACATATATTCTCATAGTTGTGGCATCTAAGAATCTAAAGTACAATAGCTCAATAGGAGCTTACAAAAGAACATCAAATATTTTACTTGAGAATTTCGTAAAGTTGTTTTGTACATAGAACATCATATGTGAAGTTGTAATAGATAAACAATAACCCAAGGAAGAGAAGATCGTGTGAACATAAAGGAGGACCGGTAATCATTTTGGAGAAGAGATCCAAGACATTGAGCAACATAAAAACTCTAGAATACTTTACTATTAATTCACATATGTGAGATCCTATGTATTGGATGTCAAATAAGGGAGTAAGATAGTCTTGGAAAACGATCTATAAATATGATTTACGTGAAGATATGAGAAGCTTGTTAATTAAAGTTTTTTGAAATAGGAGGATATGCTAAAAATATTAAAATGCCTAATTTTGTTACATTAGGATAATTGATGAAATGCCAATATTAATTATTTTCTCATTATTCGAGGGCTATTATTTTATCATTGTAAAGTTGACTTTCATATAAGAATAAAAAACTAATATTTTGAAGATTAGAATCTTATGGAGTTAAAGGGAATTTGTCCAAGTTTTTTAATATTTTTTTTTGTAGTTTTTAAACTCTAAGGTCAAATTTGTCTATATTTTCAATCATTTAGTTAATGAGTATTAGATGAATTTTTTATGTGTTTCATATCACTAGTGTCACATTGATATTAAGATACTTTATGTCGTCAACCTAAAGTCTTTAATATAAGCTAAGAGTTGTAACATGCCCATTTCTCTACCCATTGGATTAATTAAGTTTTAAAACACAAGTGAAAGAAATTTGTTGCCAAAATACAAGAAATAATTTTTTTCCTATTTCGTTTCAAACAAAAATACATATTTGAAATAATATCTTTCTAATTTCCATTTAATCATGAATCATATACAATACTATATTCATAAACATATGAATACATTTATGTATTTTTCTTTCCAAGTTTCCATTTAATTTAGGAATATTTGAATATATATAAAGCTTCTATGAGCTTAATGAAACATAAATAATACAAGTGGTCCAGCTGTCATTGTTGGCACACATCCACAAATATCAACCACCAACTACATGGGGAAGAACATCACTAAAGTGCTTTTCTACCCAACCAAGACTTTATAGTCCCTGATGCCTCTTCTATTTGAAGTGGCCTGACCCTTCGACAAAGACTTTGGTTTGGTGACCTCACAATAGTATAGCCTTATGAGCATAGTGTTGTGTGCTACATAGCTATAGCTACCATACATTGGCTACAACATGTATGACGTTTATTTATCCATTTGGTAAATTGGCCATTTATACTAAACCCATATCAATCCTACATGTTTATTATAGAATGACTATCTAGGTTATTCCCATCCATAGATTGACCTAGCCCTAGGACTAACCAACTCAAGCATTCCTATTTAGTAAGAAGCATATCGTAGCATAAATCTAACTTAGCTATCACATGCATGATCTATGCATAAGATTAAAAAATTCTATCATACAAGAATACATATATTAATACATGTAACTCAATTTTGAACCTTTCTTAATCTAAGCTCACACAATATCATATAATATATCTCGATATAAAAGAAAGGAAGAATCCTCATGCCTGTTATATAGTTACTATGCAATACCGATTCCTTCATCCAATAACGCTAACCTCACCACTTATCCACTAGCATAGAATTTCCCAAGATTTCAATAAAAGAAACTAGCCTATTCCCTAACAATAACTAAACTATTTCCTTCTCTCAATAAGAACAATGAAAACAAGAACAATAAGAAAAATGACTAGAGATTATGCAGACGAAAAGATGAGATGTGACTAAATGACATGGGTTGCTCTATCCTGCAATAGAACTTCTCTATTTATACATAATTTTGAGAGACCTAATGCTATAATTATGTTCTCTAAATCTCCACAAATATCCGTCTTATGGCCACCACGAAGCTATGTGGCTTCTCTAATAATTACAAAGACAACACATAAATAGTCCTATCAAATATGACTATGAATCATCCTTAAAATTATGCTTAGTTAATTAGTTACTTGGAAAACTGAAGATGCTAGATCACTGCCTTTGACAAGAGTAGATTATATCTTGTGTTGGAAAAGTTTTGTGTTTTTCTCTCTTAATATTAGTTTTCTTTTATCGTTCACTTCAATAAGCACGCGCTGGATTTTATAATCCCAATAAAACTGTCGTTAAACTATATGACCGCACAACACTACCGCGAACAGAACGATAGAAGCAATGGCGCACACAATTGGCAATACAAAATCGGCTGCTGGATAAAGGACATAAGTTCATAATGACTATGTTAAGTTATTGTTGTTTACAAATCTCTAAATAGAGACTATGACGTTATACAGTAAACATTTTTATTTAAACAAAGATAACTCACAGATGAGCACCGTTCCAAATAGATAGTATGAGTAGGTAATAAAAAATAATTTAAAAGTCTACAGTAATATCTCTCCCTGGAACGCAACCGCTTTTGGATGTTTTCTTCAGTCCCGTTGCACTGGCATATATCGTTGAATCTAATTTCTTTACAGCTTGTTGGGTGATGTTGAAAGCTGTTGCCACACTTCTCAACGGAAGCCTCAATATTGACACGCTGCTCGTCTGCCAATATCAAGAGTAAAGCATTATGATACTATTAAAATGGAGTATCTAGCAGATCCACATGTAAATATATGTATTTTCCTTACCACGACACCAGGATCTTGGCTGTTGAGAGCAGAGATATAATTAGCTTCTTCACTTCCAACATTAAGCTCAAAATGGAGTGTACCCCTCGGAAATATAGTGACATCTCTGCAAAATATCGATGACTAATAGTACTTTCTGAAGGCTCTTGCTGGTATGGTGTGCTCATGGGCTTTGTGCCCTTCCCGAGTTTCGTGCTCATAGGTTTGAACCTCCATCAAAAAATAGAAATGTAATTTCAAATTTGTATTTTTTGAGGATGATGGATATGACCTAAAGAGGGAGAATTTTTGAAGGGCCTGAGGTTAAAATTGCAAAATATGATTAGTTTTTTTCCATTGTCAAGCCTTGTATCATAGATTTATTTGATGATGATATAAAGATGAAAAAACTGTGTGGATAGTATTGTCATAATTACAATATGTAGAAATTGGGAATGATATATTTGATGATGAGAAAACAAATATTGTAGGAAGACAAAGAACAAATCCTATAGTTGGTTTTGGATAGGTGTGAGATATTGGTTGAGATTTATTTAAATTAAAATTGCTCGTATATGGGTGAATGTGTTATGAGCTATGTTGTAAATTTGGATTATTCTTGGTTAATTTTATTTTGGTTGTTATCTTGATGGTAGAACTAGTGGCAATTTATGACTAGATAAAGAGATAAGGATGTAGGTAGGTGGGATGGTATGGTTGGGGGATTAGGAGTTGAGATAAAATAGATTATATATGAATTGGTGGATGAGTTTTAGATGAGATATCCATGGTATATGTCATGTGCAAATAATATGACTCAACTTGTTTTATTGTACTTAATACTTTGTGTTGTAATCTACGAAGGGGGGACAAGGTGTAGTATTCTTTGCAATAAATGATTAATAATTATCAAATTGTTTCCAAATAATATTTTTTCTAAGAAAATTCCATTGTCCTTACCAAGAAGAAGGAGAGGACATGGGTTGATTATGGCTAAATATATAATATAGATATGGTGATGGGTATGATGGGACGAAATGATGTCAATGATAAGTAGGATAGCATGAATAATTATTTCAAGTGTTAGGTTCACATATTGAAATGATTTAAGCATGATATTCATAGATTAGTTTTCATCATTTTACGTATTAAAGATTACATTAGAATAGAAATTATTTCTCTTTACTTTATTTATTTTATTTATTATTTCCATTAACTTTGATGTCTATAAAGTGATAACTTCATGTATTTCTAATATGCCTAAACTATACCCTTTTATCATGATGTGTTAATTATATTATACCTTGCATAAGTATTGTATTGTGATGAACGAGTAGGTGGTTATTATGAAGCTAAAATTATGCTTCTCCATACCCAAGTTGGACATGTTTAAATGTGAAATCATGGATAGATAGACATAATAGCCATTTAAAAAAAAGTGTAGCTAGTAGGATTCAATAAATTAAATAATTTGTATATTGGTACAGTTAGTGTAAGGATGCTATAACTTTCATTGCATATTAGAGAATTATTATTTTGGGGTTGTTTTTTTTTATTTGGGGATTGTGGATATGAATGGGAATAGGGGGCTTTGGATGGATAATGTAGTTGACATTTTAATATATAGATATGGGGTTGCGATTAGAGGTATGGTTAGAGTTAATACTCTTATTACATCATGAATCATTTTATGTCATAGTTGATAATAATTACAATGGTTAGTGCATATGCAAAAAATGTGTAACTTTTTGTTTCTCACTTTTGCTGGTGATCTAATTTTAAGGTCCTAAGTCCATGAGGGTGGAAAGTATCTAAAATTATATGGGTGTAAAGATTTATAATAATGGCATAAAACCAATGTTTAGGTTCAGTAAGTGGGAACCAAACATAAGGAAATTAAGGTAGAAAATTTTCTTCCTACACTAATCTTAAGATGAGGTTAGTGATATTTTTTTATGTCATTATAAAATTTACCATAAATTAAAATGAAGTAAATGAAACTATCATGCACACCATAACATAGTTATTTACATGACAAAGAACTTACAAGATAAAACTTGCATTCTCAAAATGTCACCTAATATATTATTTTAAATTAAACAATATTACAATATACATGTAGAGAAAGATTCTCATAGGAGTAACACTAACGAAATACCTAGAGATACATCAATAGATATAAGAATCTTATACATAATTTTTATCTAAAGTACCTTATATATAAGAGATATAATACCTAAAACTATCAAACAATATTATATAACTATGAGCTAAAAACACCCAAAAAATGGTACTCAACTTATCTCAAATCCGACGTTCCCTATTGTATGTCAAAAAAACACCAACATGTGTAACTCCCCATTATAAATCATTTGTGTTTTCAACACATTTTAACATCACCCATTTTAGGAGACCCAACATTTGGAAAATATAAATTTTGATTTAGGAGTCTAATTAACAAACTATTTGGAAGATATAAATCATTTGTGTTTCGAACACATTTTAACATCACCCATTTTAGGAGAACCATCATTTGGAAGATATAAATTTTGATTTAGGAGGCCGGGCTAGTTAAGACTTCGATCTATTGTCTTTTCTTCTACTTCTCTTATTATTTGATCATCTCCTATGGAGGTGGAGATTGTCTTTGCAGATGAAAGTTGTTTGGTTGTTGGGGTTGTCAGAGTCGAAGCTGGTTGGTTCAGGGTGCCATCTCAATACCCTTTGTAAAGGTTTGGGGATCCCTTTGGAAAATCCCTCCCCTTCTCCACTTGGTTTGGGGGGTTCTTTAATGGATGGTCAGGTGGCCATTCTTATTCTACCTTTTTGGATAGTTGTATTGAAGGGGTAAATCGGCCATAGTGTGTGGGTGGCTCTTAGATATTGTATTGGGATTCTTGCATAGATTAGACACAATAATTTCAAAGATCATGATTGTTGAGAATACGGAATTGGTGTTACTTCTATAAATTTTCAGGTGAAATGGGGTGAGAAATGGAACTCAAGTGCTAATTGATAGTTGATTGTTTTTAATTGATCTGTTAACTCATTTTGATTGATCTGTTAAGTGGATTGACTAGAAAGATAACTCAATTGATTGATTAGTAAACTAGATAGATTGGCTAGTTAACTAAATTGATTGAGAGAAGACTGAATCGATTGACTAGTCAGAAAAAGGTGATTGAGAGTGAAAAGGGGAGATTGAAGAGTTAACTAGGTTAACTGATTAGTTAACTAATTTGATTGAATAGTCATTATTTTCAACATGTGCTATAGAATTTTGAAATTGAAATTCATTTTCATTTTAATTTGAATTCGAATTTTGATTTTCAAATGATGAAATTCAAATTTGGGAACCTGAAATTAGATTAAATTAGTTGAAATTCAAATTTGGGGAATTTGAAATTAGATGAAATTAGTTGAATATGAATTTGGGGATTTGGAGAAATGAATGAATGAATTAATTAATTTAAATGAAATTATTTAATAATAAGAAATGGGATTCATTAAATAATTAAATAATTATTTAACTAATAGGATGATTAATTAGTACATGATTGACGAAGCATTTTTAGGTGTCTACTTTTGCCCCTCTTTGATATGATGTCAATGTTGGTCATTTGGTGGAATTGATTATGTGTTGCATTGATGTTTTTTCATTGATGTCAACACTAGCTGTTTGGATGCTTTACCGACACCCGTCTGGTCTCGGTAAGTTGAGTGGTTTTTGGTTAACTTGGATTTGGTATCATCTGGCAGGCTCTGGTATAATCTGGTGATAGAATTGGCTTGATCATGATACTAATACTCATATTTCGTCAGTTGGTTTTGGTCTGGTGATTGGATACTATCCTACTTGCTTAGAAGCTTGGTTTCTGGTTTCGGTGAGGGTTTCACCGATAGATATTTTGATGGAGATATTTGATGAATTGCATAAGTGGTGTTGGTGCAGCTCGGATGGAGTTTCAGGATGCCGTTGGTGATCATGTTCGAGACTTGGCGGTTGGAGATCATTGCTAAAGTGTGTGGACCTATAATTGGTCCTTGTTGATCAAGGTTATGGATTGGCTTTAATGTAACGTGTGGACAGGACCTATTGATATATTTTCTTAATGTCTTATGTGTTGATATTACTTGTTTGGTCTAAGACCGACATGGTTTGTAATTATGTAATTAGTTTATTGTCTAGTGGTCGGCCTGATTGTTTATGGTCGAGCGTTTGTATATATATATGTAAGATCTCATTGTAGATCATCATGGTTAATGTAAGAGGTCATGGTCAAGAAATGTAATGTGCAAATAATGTAATATCATTTAGGTAGAGGTGTTGGTCAATCATTGAAGATCGAATTGGGTTTATGTAAGAGGATCTAGTCCTCCGGTATTGAGCTTAACCGGAACTGTACTTAGGCATAGGAGATGCTATCTTTTGCATTTTAACACTTCTCCGGATTATAGTCTAGATTTATATGTAGTCAGTGAGACTCCTTTTGTGATGAGCAGTGTGCTCTAGGTTGTTGGCCTTCCTGCAAGTACATGTCCCTTCATTTTAATTCACATACTTTCTACAAAAGTATTATCTAACTGTGGGTAGGCTTCCCACCATGGTTTTTCCCTTACCGGGTTTTCCATGTATAAATATTGGTGTTGTGTGGATGGATTTTATTATGTGATTATTGTTTATGCTTAATTGGATTAACTGTTATTCTGGCATTATTGTTTTGGGTTCTGGTATTAAAGTTTAATTGTTGAATGTTCCTGTAATCTGTGACAATTGATTCACACCCCCCCCTCTCAGTTGTATTTCAGTTATTTGAACTATCTAACAATTGGTATCAGAGCTTTGGTCCTCTTTGGAGAAAGCTTAACCACTTGAGGAAGATCCTATGGAGACTAATAGTGTATGTTATCCTGATGACTCCGACCTCCTATCATATCATCATCATAACTTGCTCCGATGGATTTCCACTTAGTCTCACCTTTTCCTACTACTCACGCTTTAGGAAACACTATTGACATGAGTTACTCTGATCAACTCAAGTTCTAATTGATAGTTAATTGTTTCTAATTGATCTATTAACTCATTTTGATTGATCTGTTAAGTGGATTGATGGAAAGATAACTCAATTGATTGATTATTAAACTAGATAGATTGGCTAGTTAACTAAATTGATTGAGAGAAGACTGAATCGATTGACTAGTCAAAAAAGGGTGATTGAGAGTGAAAAGGGGAGATTGAAGAGTTAACTAGGTTAACTGATTAGTTAACTAATTTGATTGAATAGTCATGATTTTCAATATGTGTTGTAGAATTTTGAAATTGAAATTCATTTTCATTTTAATTTGAATTTGAATTTTGATTTTCGAATGATGAAATTCAAATTTGGGGACTTGAAATTAGATTAAACTAGTTGAAATTCAAATTTGGGGAATTTGAAATTAGATGAAATTAGTCGAATATGAATTTGGGGATTTGGAGGAATGAATGAATGAATTAATTAGTTTAAATGAAATTATTTAATAATAAGAAATGCGATTAATTCAATAATAAAGATTATTTAATTAAGGAATAAATAACATTTAATTAAATAATTAATATTTAATTAATATTTAAGAAAGGTTAAATGATTAATTGATGAAGAAGATAGATATTGAATAATTAGCAATGTTAAAGGAAATGATTTGAATTAGTTAGAAGAATTAATTATCTTGATTAAATAATTAAAGAATTATTTAACTAATAGGATGATTAATTAGTACATGATTGACCATTTGGTGGAATTGATTATGTGTTGCATTGATGTTTTGTCATTGATGTCAACACTAGCTATTTGGATGCTTTACTGACACCCTATTAGTCTCGGTAGGTTGGGTGGTTTTTGGTTAACTTGGATCTGCTATCATCCGGTAGGCTCTGGTATAATCTGGTGATAGAATTGGCTTCATCATGATACTAATACTCATATTTGGTCAGTTGGATTTGGTCTGGTGATTGGATCCTATCCTACTTGTTTAGAAACTTGGTTTCTTGTTTCGGCAAGGGTTTCACCAGTAGAGATTTTGATGGAGATATTTGATGAATTGCATAAGTGGTGTTGGTGCAGCTCGGATGGAGTTTTAGGATGTTCGAGACTTGGCGGTTGGAGATCATTGCTGAAGCGTGTGGACCTATCATTGGTCTTGGTTGATCTAGGTTATCAACTGACTTTAATGTAACATGTGGACAGGACCTATTGATGTATTTTCGGGATGTCTTATGTGTTGATATTACTTGTTTGGTCTAAGGCTGACACAGTTTGTAATTATGTAATTAGTTTATTGTCTAGTGGCCGACCTGATTGTTTATGATCGAGCGTTTGTATATATAGATGTAAGATCTCATTGTAGATCATTATGGTTAATGTAAGAGGTCATGGTGAAGAAATGTAATGTGCGAATAATGTAATATCATTCAGGCAGAGGAGTTGGTCAATCATTGAAGATCGAATGTGGTTTATGTAAGAGGATTTAGTCCTCTAGTATTGAGCTTAACCAGAATTGTACTCAGGCATAGGAGATGCTATCTGTTTGGATGCTTTACCGACACCCTTCTGGTCTCGGTAGGTTGAGTGGTTTTTGGTTAACTTCGATCTGGTATCATCCGACAGGCTCTGGTATAATCTGGTGATAGAATTGGTTTCATCATGATACTAATACTCATATTTGGTCAGTTGGATTTGGTCTATTAATTGGATCCTATCCTGCTTGTTTAGAAACTTGGTTTCTGGTTTCAGCGAGGGTTTCACCAGCAGAGATTTTGATGGAGATATTTGATGAATTGCATAGGTGGTGTTGGTGCAGCTCGGATGGAGTTTCAGGATGCCTTTGGTGATCATGTTTGAGACTTGGTGGTTGGAGATCATTGCTGAAGCGTGTGGACCTATAATTGGTCCTGGTTGATCTAGGTTATGGACCGACTTTAATGTAACATGTGGACAGGACCTATTGATGTATTTTTGGGATGTCTTATGTGTTGATATTACCTATTTTGTCTAAGGCCGACACAGTTTGTAATTATGTAATTAGTTTATTGTCTAGTGGCCGACCTGATTGTTTATTAACGAGCGTTTGTATATATAGATATAAGATCTCATTGTAGATAATTATGGTTAATGTAAGAGGTCATGGTCAAGAAATTTAATGTGCGAATAATGTAATATCATTCAGGGAGAGGAGTTGGTCGATCATTGAAGATCAAATTGGGTTTATGTAAGAGGATTTAGTCCTCCGGTATTGAGCTTAACCAGAACTATACTCAGGCATAGGAGATGCTATCTTTTGTAGTTTAACACTTCTCTGGATTATAGTTTGGATTTATATGTAGTCAGTGAGACTCCTTATGTGATGAACAGTGTGCTCTAGGCTATTGGCCTTCCTGCAAGTACATGCCCCTTCATTATAATTCACATACTTACCACAAAAGTATTATGTAACTGTGGGTAGGCTTCCCACAGTGGATTTTCCCTTACCGGGTTTTCCACATACAAATATTGGTGTTGTGTGGATGGATTTTATTATGTGGATTTTGTTTATGCTTAATTGGATTAACTGCTATTCTGGCATTATTGTTTTGGGTTCTGGTATTAAAGTTTAATTGTTGAATGTTCCTATAATCTGTGACAACTGACTCATCACCCCTCTCAGTTGTATTTCAGTTATCTGAACTATCGAACAATTGGTATCAGAGCATTGGTCCTCTCTGGATAATGCTTAACCACTTGAGGAAGATCCTATGGAGACTAATAGTGTATGTTATCCCGATGACTCCGACCTCCTATCATATCATCATCATAACTTGCCCTAATGGATTTCCACTTAGTCTCACCTTTTCCCACTTCTCAATATTTAGGAAACACCATTGACATGAGTTACTCCGATCAACATACTCCTTCCTCCTTAGGCGATCTCATCGGGATGACTTATGCCGATAAGAAAATTTTTGCATTTTTTGCAAAAGAAGGCCCTCTTTATGGATGCAACTTTTAATAATCACATTGAAGGGTTTCTCCCACACCATTTGCTTCTATGAACATGCTTACAATGTTGCCCTATTGCTATTCTTCCAAAGAATGCTCTTGCAATGAGACTAGTTGTGAAGATGAGGATTGCCAAAATGCCATCATCCTCAACACTTCCCTTGAATATGCCCAAGTGATGCCTATTTAGGAAGACACTAAAACACATCACCTGCACATACAATCCAACAATAAGTGCTCCTATAATGAAACTATATGCAAAAGCATCCATATATAGCACAAAACTATTTTGTAAAAATATGTGCTAACAGTGGCTCTTTCTGGGGATGTATGTTCTTTTTAGGGACATAGCAAGATCTCAACTATCTCTGGAAAGCAGACCAAAATAGAAAATTGAAAACACAAAATAGAAAACAAAAGAAAAACTATATTACTATGATACAAGAAATACTCCCTGATTATCAAGAGAAGAAATGTTTAAGGTATTGAGCATGGATTGGAAATTCCAACACTTTGCCATCAGTATCCTACAAGTGATATGAGTTTTCTCCACTTTTTTCCAAGATGATATAGGGTCATAGCCAAAGTACATCAAATTTTCCTTGTTTCCCTTTGTCTTGGTCTCTAGCTTGCCATATACAATCTCATATGGAGAAAATCTTGTGGACTTCTTGACTTTCACTCTATCAGCCCATATTGCTAAGATCAATTTTGAATCGCAATCTCTTTTATTATTGCCCAACATCCTTTTAATAATCTTTTACAAGTTCTTATTGATTAATTCTATTTGTCCATCCTTCGGGATGGTAAGGTGATGAATAGGATAGAGTGATGCCATAATTTTCATAGAAATTAGAGAACTCCTTAGCTCTAAAACACATCCCATTGTCTACCACAATCTTTTGAGGTACTCCAAATCTGGTTAGAATATTTTCCATGAGAAACTTTGTCACCTCTTTGCTTGTAGCCTGTCTCGTGGGAATGGCTTCAACCCACTTAGTAAAATAATCAATTGCCACCAAAATCCATTTATGCCCACCACAAGATTTTTTTTCTATTTCCCCTATGAAGTCAATACCCCACATCTGGAATGGTTCTTCTATATGCATGGGTCTAAGAGGAATAGCTCCATTACACTTAAGCTTCCCTGGAAATTTTTGACAAGCTTCACATTTTTTGATATAAGTATGACAATCCTTGAAAAATTGGGGCCAATATTAACTGGAATTAAGAATTTTATGAGCAATGGTTTTGGCTGAGAAGTAGCCTCCACATACACCTTCATGTAAGTCTTTTAAAATAGAAGATGCTTGACACTTTTCTAGGCATAATAAGAAAATACTATCTCTATTTTTCCAGTATAAATATCCATTAAGTAATACATACCTGGATGTTTGAAGCTTTAAAGTTCTTTTTTGACTATCATTTAAACTATCAGGACACTTCATGTATTTCAAGTAATAAACACTATTTTTATACCAAGGGCACCTCTCAATGCTCATTTGTGCATCTTCCAACTCCATTTGATTTACATGTGCTACTTCAAGATTGGATTCTGCCATCAATTCTGCTAAACCCTAACCCCTCACCAACTTTGTGATCTTTATATCATTATTGAATTTTTGGATTTGGTTTATCCATCTGCATCTCCTTCCAGTAGTCTTTGATTGTTTGAAGATGTCTTTAACAACAACATTTGGTACATATACAATAACAGTGGTACCAACCAGGTAGGGTTTGAAATCTTTTACAACTTTCACAAGAGAATAAGCCTATTTTTCATTTAAATCGTAGTTCAACTCAAATGATTGCAATGTTTTGCTAAAGAATGCCACTGGCTATTCATGACCCTCATCATTTTTTTGTAACATGACAACAACAATAGTATGGAATGTAGCAAATGAAAACACTTGGAAAGGTTTAGAGAAATCAGGGGACTTTAATACAGGGGCTTCCTTGATGGCTCTTTTCGTGTTTACAATAGCTTCAAGAGTTTTAGGGATTTGAATTTTATGAATAGCAGCAATCCTTTTTGGATCGATTCTCACACCATGATTTGAAACAATATGACCTAACAATTTCCCTTCGGTAACTCCAAAATGACACTTTTTGGGACTTAAAGATATGCCATATTCTAATGCTCTAATATAGATTTTTTCTAGGTCATTACAATGGTCTTCTTCTCTTTTAGAATAAGCAGTCATATCATCCTGGTAGACTGCCAAGATATAATCAATCAGCCCCTCAAAGGTTACATCCATAGCCCTCTGGAATGTGGCTCCCGCATTTGTCAGTCCAAAAGGCATCCTAGCATAGACATAGGTGCTCCAAGGTGTGGTGAAAGTAGTTTTGAACTTTTCTGCTTTCTTAAGTTTGACTTGATTATAGCCTGAGAAGGAATCAATCATAGATAACAATTCATTTCCAGTGACCTTCTGCAAAAGAGCATCCATGTTAGGTAAAGCATAATTATCTTTTAAAGATGAAACTTAAAATTCCTAAAGTCCACACACAATTTGATATCACCATTTTTTTTTTCTGACTGGGACAAAATTGGACACCCATGTTGAGTGCCTTATGGGCTCAATAATAGCAACATTTCTCATTTTCATAAGTTCTTGGGAGCCAAAGTAGGGTTTATTGTCCTTGCTTCTATCTGAAAGGTTTTGCATCAGGCTTCAAGGGTATCTCATGCTAGAACAAGTCTTTCATGTATGCTTTAAGGTCATCATATGACCAAGTGAAGACATGCCTATTCTTCCTTAGCAAATTAATCAATATTGTTCTGACTTTTGGTGTGAGCCTTTTTCCAATATATACTTCTCTTGGATTGCTTTCACTTCCCAAGTTTATTTTTTCAACATACTCACATCCTCCTGAATTAGATATGAAACTTGCTATATCTTTATCATCAAACATTCTTTCAAGCTCTATCAATCCTTTTAGGATTTTATTTGTTTTCAGCTGCAACACCTCTTTCCCAAGTATAGTCCCCTTGCCATCCTTGTCCTCCACAAGTCCATTCCAATCAATCCACTAGTGTTCATAATGATTCTCACAAAACCAAAACTTTAGCAAATCCCTGTCATCATCAAATTTCCCAACTCTTTATATTGTCGGGGACTGATGGTCTGGTCTTGATTTCTACCCGGGGAACATCATCAAAAGGGATATCATTATGTTTGACTACGAGGCTAGCCATGAAGACTGCCAAAATGTTATTGGCCCTTTCAATCCAATTTATGGAGAAAGCATAAAAAATTTCAATGCAATCCCAAACCTCGTTCCTTTAGCTTCCTAATTTTGCATTTTTGGTAGCAAATTTGCCTCTAATTTGTGAAATAGCTAATTTTGAAGCACCATAAACTGTTAAAAACTTAATGCAATGTTTATTTTTATTTTAAGTCATAATAAAAGGGCCTCATACTCAGCAATATTATTAGTACACTCAAAAGCTAACAAGAAAGAGTATTTAAAATTTTTTCCATAAGGTGAAATAAGTACAACTCCTGCTCCTTTTCCATCCTTACTACAGGCACCATCAAAATACAATTTCCAAATTAAATTTTCATTTTGTTTAACCATTTCTATAATTTAATCAACTTTTAAAGGTTTAGAAATACTTACCTGAAAGTTGTCCATATCTGAGTGGCAAAAATAAGTCATTTCATTAGGATCAACTTCTTCTATGAGGTAGGGAGATCTTGGTTCTCTGTTTATCCTCAACTCTATTCCTTTCACTGGAATAGTGGCATATGACATGTCAAGATGGACATGTGCACCCACCAAGTTAGGTCATTGCCTAGACATCAACATCCCATAATTCACAAGCTCTTGTACAAGTATGATATCTATCTTATAAGCAGTGTTTGGGTAGTTTGGGAATCTGAACTGAACGTCCTTCATAATTCCTACTACAGGAACTGACATATTTTCCATGGCATAGAATTTACCATAAGGTGTAGCAACATGCATTTCCAATTCTTTCATGACGTCCTCTGGCATGATATTTACTGCTGCTCCTGAATCTATCATGCAATTTTTTAGCATTTTTGTATTTATCAGCAATGTTAAATAGAAAGGATTTACCTGAGTGAGATTTTTGGTAATAGACATGCCAAGATACACCACAAGAGGATCTTCTTTTGATTTAAGACCTTCCCTACTTACTTTTTAAACATTGGATATAATTTTCAATGTCTCATTCTTGTAGTCTGGGAATTTTATTACTTCTAGAAGGGGCATAGATATCTTTACTTCAGACAATGCCTAAGACATGAAAGAATTGCTATTTGAAGTGGGCTTACTTACTTGCTTCTTCTCCATAGACTTAATTAGTTTAGGTATTTCCTCTTTCTTCGCCTATTTTGGTATTGCTTCCTTTCCCTTTTTGGCATTTACATCTTTGCTTTTGAAAGTGTTGTCTTTGTTCCCATCTGGTATTTTAATTTTGGTAAACGTACTTGCTGGCTTGCCCTGCTCATTATTTACATTCCTATTTCTCAACTGATAATTGCTCTTAACTTGTTCTACTATTGCAATAGTGAAGGCTTTCTTTTCTTCCTCAGTCAAGTTCCTTAGTGAAGGCACTGTATCATCCTGAAACAATCTTCTCAAAGATGGAATGTCTTCATCATCATAATCTGAAAAGACCCATTGTATACTGTAATACTGGTTTTCTCTCATTTGCTGCACATCAGAAAAATGCTCCCCCATGGATGAGTCTTCATCCCTTCCACAATATGGATTAGATGAAAGTACATTTACAGTAGGTTCACAATACTCATTATGATTTTCCTCCTCTATCAAACCTTGGGCAATCATGCACTATTCAACAACCTGAGGTAAATTACAAACATCGCACCATGGATATTCATCTATAAAATTTGTGGTCTTCTTCAGTGGATCAAGAGTTTCTTTGCTTACATTATGTTTCAATGGCTTCCCATCCTTCTAGTTTGTGTTATGTGGCATATCATGTAGTCTCGGTCTATTGTAATTAATTTGTTTATTGTTTCTATATGGTGGATTTTCATTAGGATTTTTCTTACCCTTTATGTCCTTAAGCATGTCCATGATCTGAGTGAGTTCATCTTTCTTGGGAACCCTGGTATTGTACAACTTTGTATCATCTCTCTTGGTAACCTTCCCAACAACTTTCATATTATTCTCAATACTAGCAGCTATCTTGAATGCTTGTTGTAGAGTATCAGGTCTATGAGATAAAATCTCATAATGGGTTTTACTGTCAAAAGCACTCAAATAAAAGTTAATCAGAAATGAATCACCCAGTCTGACATCTCTAGGTATTCTATTTAACACTTTATTAAATCTTTTATTAAACTCGGCTACTGATTCATTTTGATTCTTCTTGATACTTGTCAATTAATGGGATGCAAATGAAAGATAATTGTGATCTACAAATTCTTGCCAGCTACCAATACATCCATCGGGAAGGCTTCTATACCAGTCTCCTGCATCTTCTGTTAAATATTAAACAAACAACTTCATGAATACATCCTCATGAGGAACCTCAAATTATTCAATGGTATTTTTTACATTAACTACATGATGTTGTGCTGAATCATTTCCATTTCGTTAGAATTTAGGGATGGCTAATCTTAAATCATTAGTGATCTGATTTGGATAACCAACAATGCCAATGACATCCAATTGTCAGTATCTTTCAATGATCAGAGGTCATCTGTCACCCTGATTGTTGTTTTGATTGTTCATATTTCCTCTGTTGAATCCACCATTTCTGCCATAATTACCATTGTTCCCATTGTTTCTACCACCATTATTATTGTTATTATTCCATTATTACCTCCATTGGCATTATTGTTGATTCTATCTCCACCATTACCATTTCCATAATTGTCATTGTTACCTTTATTAAATCCATTATTTTGGTTGCTACCATACCTATTACTTCCTCTATTATTATTTATATTGTTACCTCTATTTTTGTTATTCCAACTTCCATCATTTTCCCCATTTCCATTTCTTCCTCCATTATCCTGGTTGTTTCTTTGCCTTTCTTCACTTTGATCCCTATGCACATCCCTCCATCTTCTACCTCCATTTAATAATGGGTTATCAAAGGTTACAAAAGGATTTTGTATTCTTCTCATATGAGGGGGACTATATTTAGGAGTTGCTAGCCTACCTCCCTCACCTTTACTTTTGTCTTCTATCCCTTCTGACCTAGGGCTTTTAAGTGTATCTCTTTGTAACCCTAGTTTTTGCAATATCCAATCTGGTTGTCTCCTAAGAGCCTTTGCCATTTTGGATTCGTCTCCATTTAAGTCAGCCATTTTAAGTATGATTTAATCCCATTTCCTTTCCTCCCGTTCCTCAATAGTCAGGGTTTCATGGTGGCCACCATTATTATCTTTCGCATTTAAGGCATAGAATGGGTTTTCCTCTAGATTTTCAAACTTATCACCAGATGAAGAGCCATCCTGTCTGCTAGGAAACTTCTTATAACTCCCAAATACCATACTTGTTGTTTATTTATTTTCTTTGTACCTTTTCTTTCGACTCAACTGAAAAAGATTATCTTTTCCCTTATGCAAAGACCTTCTCCCCTGCATCAATTTTATTGATAAATGCCTAGGGGTTACTCTTAGTTTCTCAAAATACCAACTATTATTCATGTATTAAATGTAGAGACACCACCTCCTAAGAGGAAAAATATCTTTTATTAATATTCTAGGTTCTTTCCTCCAGTAGAGTCTGAAACAAACCGCTAAAGACTTTGAATACTTCCTATGACAACTCCCCATTAGAGTCACCAATCCATTGGTGCCCAAAACCACAGATTGGGAAACCAAAGACTTGCCTAAACCTTAGTTGATTCAATCAGCCTTGACCAACTAAACCTAGGTGGGTGTACCTTACACTCTTGATCACAAAAGATGTTTGTTTTGAGTAAATTTAAACTATGGGAATTAGCAATTGCAGGGATGGCAAAAGGTTTTCTTGCAACTATATTAACAGAAGTGCTTTTTATTGAATGCCTTTAAAACTGATAAAATAAGTGTGAATATAGTTGTGTTATGTAAAAGGTTATTGTTAGAAATTTAAGCCATTATGAAAAAGAGCAGTACTCATAGAAATTAGAAGATTTGTTTCTTTGATAAGGACCTAATTCATACAAAGTTATTCAGCAAAGATTAATAAAAGAGTAATGCGTTATCTCTCCATTAATGAATAACTTTGTGGACATGAATTACTATCAACTCAAGACATAATTATAAGACAATCATTGTGAAAGTTTCATTATGTGTTGCATGAACAATAAAAACCCAATCTTACATTCAATACAACATCATGTGATGGAACATCATAGTAAATTTAAAAGATTTATCAAGAGTACATATGATTCCATCAAACACAAAATTACACATAACAATCTGAAGATAAAAATCATGATATCTTGTATATTAACTTCTGGAATAAGAATGTACACAAAAATTGCACTTACAAATACTCCAATACATTCAGTTTGCACAAATTAAACTCCTCATTCCTATTAGAATTTTCTAAAACATAACACATATAGCCCACCTAGTGGCAGAGTATATTTGTCTGCTATGATACAAAAATGACTCACTATATATATATGAGCCAAAGGATTCAAGTGAAAGGACATAGCCTTTCATCTTGTTAAACTAAACTTGACTAAAACCTAACACCT
The DNA here is from genome assembly GCF_030272615.1 of Cryptomeria japonica. Taxonomy (NCBI): domain Eukaryota; kingdom Viridiplantae; phylum Streptophyta; class Pinopsida; order Cupressales; family Cupressaceae; genus Cryptomeria; species Cryptomeria japonica. The sequence continues at coordinate 4,403 of NW_026729397.1, read as the reverse complement.
AATTGCTTAACTACTAGATACAAAATATAAAAATTAGTTCTGGTCATCCAGTATTGTATCACATTTATGTATGTGCTCCAAATACTTGTTGTCCTAGTGAGTGCCGGTGTTGAATACAGTATCCCTAACAGTGATCTCCATGGTAACCATTATCTCCATCTAGTCACCTGTCTCCTTCATATCCAAAACATCTCCCCAAGCAACATTAACGGATGTGTTGAGTACATTTTGGATCTTCTCAACAATTTTCTTATCGACACTCTTCTCTTTCATCAATGCCTTCAACCTATGGCTTGACTTATCCCGATGGATCCACCTTTCCTTCTTATTAGTCAGCTTTTCTTTATTTCACATCAGGGTATATCTCTGACGAAACCATCTTTGGTTTATTCCTCCAGTTGCTCCATTGGCCTTCAGAAGGAAGTCACTCAATACTTCATCCAATGGTCCCATGACATCTAATTTTCTTTTTGATCGGCGTAACTTTCACCAATTGCTTCATTGCACATCGGAGTAGTCTATTTTCCCTACTTCTGATATTTATAGTTAATCCTTCTCCGGTAGTGTAAGCTATCCTGAGGAGTCTTCTTGCACCTTACTCTCCTTATCGGGTTGCTTCGGTCTATTGGTGTAGGCTTCCCCAATGTAGTCACTTCATTTTTGCCAAGTGCATCTTCCTCATCAGGAATCAAGATTACCCAAAATGCATCTCCCCAACAATGTATGTTATCCTGATGAGTCTGAATCCCTTTCTTGCTTGGTATCACTTTATCGGAGAGAGCCTCTTTGGTAGAGTCACCTTCTCCATTTAGTGCATCGGGTATCGCGGTAACATAAACTGGGACCTCTCGATAACCCGATCTCACTGCTATGAAGACATCACTCCATCAGTTGTCAGCAAGAGCTCCATCGATAACCCCATCGTGTATCAAGATGACATTTTTTCCTCATTATCGATAGTGTATGTTATCCCAATGAATCCGACCTCCTATCATACCATCGTCGTAACTTGCTCAGATTGATTTCCATTTAGTCCCACCTTTTCCTACCACTCACACTTTATGAAACACCATCAACATGAGTTACTCTGATCAACATACTCCTTCCTTCTTAGGCGATCTCATCGGGATGACCTATGTCGATAAGCAAAACTTTGCAGTTTTTGCAAAAGAACGCCCTCTTTATGGATGCAACTTTTAATAATCATACTGAAGGGTTTCCCCCACACCATTTACTTCTCTAAACATGCTTACAACCCTACTCTATTGCTTATCTTCCAAACAATTCTCTTGCAATGAGACTAATTGTGAAGATGAGGATTGTCAGAATGCCATCATACTCAACACTTCCCTTGAATATGCCCAAGTGATCCCTTTTTATTAAGACACTGCACCACATGACTTGGACATACAGTCCAGCAATAAGTGTTCCTATGATGAAACTATATGCAAAAGCATCCATATATAGCACAAAAATATTTTGTAAAAATATGTGCTAACAGGGTGCACAACTTAACTTTAGCTTTGTATACTATCTTGATATTGACAAACAAAAGAAGAGCTCATTAATCGGGTTCATAAGGATATACTTTGTATATATGTCATAGATTAGCAATCCCATTAGGAGGACAATTCATACCTAGTTGAGCTTTCCTATAATAAGGGGTAGCATAGTTTATTGGAATATCACCATTTTAGGCTTTGTATGGCCATTTGTGCCATACTTGTTTGAGTTGGGATCATTTACGGGACCAAGTTCAGTTTGGTCCTGTGACACATTAGCATATGGAGCAGAGGATATTTTTATTAGAGAGCATTTGACTGTATCTTAGGACTAATAGTGTTATGTCGATGCCCATAGGTTGGATTGATAGTTCTTAGTAGGTGATTGTGTGTTCTTGAGAGTACATACTTTTAAGAGTCTCATCCATTATCAGAAATAATCCAAGTTGGCATTGCATTTTGTTCAACCTATTGATATTAATGAGAGGATTGTTTTTTTTCCCATTGCTTTGCCTTCTCAACTAGAATATCTTTCATCTATAATGTTTTCCTTGTTTTAGTGCTCAAATAGTATATTCCTGATGTGACTCATGTTTTGGATTGGTGTGCCTTATAGGTTGAGGATGGGTATCTTTCTTTGGAGCACATGTGCATCCTTCAGCATCAAAGGCTAACCCTCAAAGGTTGCAATATAAAGAATATAGGGGTTCAATGGGATCTGAATGACGAGTCTTCAACCACTAAGATAAATTCTATTAACAAGATGTATTATCGAAAGGAATTCCATAAAATGGTCAATTGAAGTAAGTTTCGTTGATGCCATTTTTTTTTTATTGAAGCTTGGATGATTCTATTACCCATATACACCACCAATCTAAGTAAACAGTCTTTTTAATTACCCAAAATAGTTCAAATGGTTGATATCTTATAGGAATTCATAAGGTGTTCCTAATCATATAATATTCCATTTAACTAAATAATTTATGAATTTTATACACCTTTGCTACTATATATGAGAACATGTCTACTATTTGAATATCCTATTAAAATTAGTAAAATATTATTAGTGTTGAATAAAGTGTCCACACCCTAGGTATTGCAAAGGCTAAAGTGTAGAGGATGATAGCTATAAAATTTTCCTTGTTCATTTTTCCATTCATTGAGGTCCTTAGGAAGAATAAACAACTATTCTTTAGAGGATTTTAGGAAACCAATTTGAAGAACCAACCTAGTGTACCGTTTATATTTATTGCTTATACAATCTTAAAAATAGATGGCCTTCCATTTAGAAACTTGATGCTCCTAGTTCTATTCCTTGTAGGGATAGGTGAAAATTAAACTATCCTTATTTTTCAAAGAAGAGGTACTTTTTTGGTAAAATAGTATTGATGTTGATATACTTTCATTACTTCATGACATTTGATATCTATGCACTTCCATGATGGAAAGGATTCATGGGTAAGAGATAATAAAATATTGAAGCACAATTAGATGGTTAGGAGAATGAGTTTGACAAAGACGAAGCCACTAAACATTTGATTTATTTCAATACATCATTTTTGTCCTGATGAATGTTCTATAATATTCATTTATTTATTAAATTTATTGACTTGAGAAAGGTGGAGATCCCATAACAGTAATGTACATAATATTGAAAGGATTCTCATTTAGAAAAATTAAACCAGTCAATAAGAATAAATATGATCCTAGTAGTAGTGATCATAATATTAATGACATGAGGATAATGATAGGATCATATAATATAAGTATAACAACTTTATATGGTTCATAATAGTGATGCTATAATTATTCTTGGCATTAACTATAAGCAATAATGGTTTCATCACCTACAAAAAATGCTTGATCTAGGGTGTCTCATTAAATAAGTAGACAGTCTTGAAATTTTTGATATTTTAAAATCTCTTAGAACTCAAGTTCACACATCTTGAAACGAAATTATCTATAAGATAATTGTTATAAATTATAATTGTTATTATAATTCTCATAAGAAAGACAAGATCGTTGAATGAGAAGGTGAAATTTGGAGTTGTGATAAAAAAGAGAGGATTGTTAAGGCATGAAGTATATTTATTTTTAATAATGAGTACAATTATGTGGGTAAGAAATACCTCTAAATAGTTCAATAACATAGTTTTAATTAGGAAAACTATTGAAAAGAAAGGAGGATAACTCTTTATAGTAAAACTCCTTCTCATTAAAATATTATAAAAAAGCAATTAATAGGAAAGTAATTGAAATAAACAAAAATATGATCTTAGGCTACCCTATGCATCAACCTAGAGTCAAGAGTTCATTTCACAATATATTGTTAGATTAAGTATGAATGGGTTTGACTTCAATCTACAAGCAAGAGTCATGACGTATGGTGGGAGGTAAGGCGGATGATGGTTACAAGACTTGAATCAACATCTAATATGTTATTAGTGGCTATGATGAGGAATTAATTAAAGGTATGTAATAAAAAAGTGTAAGAAATAAAATTATGAACTAAACTAATAGAAGCATAAAATAAAACTATACATTTAGAAAAAATATATGGAGGGACACCGATTATATAAAGTAGAGCCAAAAATGGTAGGGGTAAGAGTGTTGGGTGCCCAATTCCTATTATTTGTATTCAAACTTTGGATGTCGAACATTGTCTTCGTCATATAGTCTTCTTGTTATTTTGATCATCAAAACTTGTTAAATACAAATCTACAAAATCAAAAAAATGGAAAACTATTGTGTTGTATATAAAATTTCCTATATCAAATGTCATGTTGGTGTTCCCATCTCCATAACAATAATAATAATTGATAGAAAGTGTGCTCCCTCATAAAAATAGAGGCAAATGGATGAAACAAAATCATAATGGTTATCTCATATAAAAAAATCTAC
>NW_026729396.1:0-80000 GCF_030272615.1 Cryptomeria japonica | reverse complement strand
GTTCGAAATGCAGTTTTAGGAATATCTTCATCCTTAATCCTTAACTGATGATATCTGAATCGAAGATCGATCTTGGAGAATATAGATGCACCTTTCACTTGATCAAATAATTCATCTATCCTGGGTAGAGGATATCTATTTTTGATGGTTACTTTATTCAACATCCTATAATCAATGCATAACCTCAAAGTACCATCTTTCTTCTTTACAAAGATCATTGGTGCACCCCACGGGGATACGCTTGGTCTAATAAAACCTTGCCTAAGTAATTATTGCAGTTGAGCCTTAAGCTCGTACAGTTCTGTCATTGTCATTCTATATGGAGCCTTAGATTGCGGCTCTGTTCCAGGTAAGAGTTCTATAGAAAAACCAAACTCTCTCTTAGGTGGGAACTTGGTAAGATCTTCTGGAAAGACATCTAGAAACTCTGCAAGGACAGGATAATCTGTAGGATTTTTCTCTACATTATTCAAATCATTAACCATGATGACAATGATGGAACATCCTTTTCTTTGGGCCTTCTTGAGTTGCATTGCTGAAATGTATCTCAATTCAAGCAAACTTTGAGATCCGAAAATTTCAACGAAATTCCCAAAATCATGTCCATGCAACTAATGACCTTATCTTCACAGTTCACTATGGCTTTATGTTCAGTCAACCAATTAATACCTAAGATCACATCATATGATCCTAGTGGCGCAACATAAAGGTTAACTTGGGTTTGGAAACTAGGAAGTTCTAATTCACTGCAAAATAGACAAGTATCTACCCTCTTTTCTGCTCGATTTCCATACTGAACCATCCATGAATTTGAAATATAACTAGGTTTAACAGATATTCTAGAAACTACTTGTGGATCAATAAAACATTCAGTAGCTCTTGTATCTATTAAAATAGAAACTGTTTGTCCAAAGAGCTTACCCGTGATTTGGATAAGTGCGGCTTGGAAATCAACTTGACGATTGTCAACAGCAGCGTGAATCTGATGTTGAGGGGCTCCTTGCTGATATGATCCTCTCTGTGCTGGGGTATGTTGTGGACAATTGGAGGCATAATGACTCCGTCCACAATTATAACACCTATCCCTAGGACCAGGATGGCCACCTGACCTTCCTCTGTCCATATTCTGTCGAGCATTGGTGTTATAGTTTTCTTTCTTATTTCCATCCTGATTTGCTCTTCCTTTTTCCTAGGTGTTGGGTCCCCTCTTAAGATTTCGTATCTACCGATTGTTGCTATTGTGATTCCTTTGGAAATTTCTATTCCCAAAATTCGGTCGGTGGTTCTCATTCTTTCGGAGGTTCCCCAACTGTTGTAACTTCTGCTCTTGCTTAGTCGCCTTTTCAAATACCTCCACCATAGTTAATGGATTATGGATATCCACCTCTGCTCCTATATGGGTTCTTAATCCCAAAATGAACTTCCGAATGTGGAACCTTTCATCCATCTGGTATTGCGGAACATACTTAAGGAGATTAGTAAATTTCTCCCAATACTGTGTTATTGACATACTACCTTGAGTAAGGTTTTGAAATTCTGTCATCTTCTTGTCGAAGAACAACTGTGGAAGCCACCTTTTCCTGAAGGATTGTAAAAACAAATCCCAAGTGATCTCTCTTGGTTGTAGTTTCCTTTCTGACTTTTCATTGTCCCACCAAGTAGCAGCTTCACCAGACAACTGATAAGCAGCCCAAATTGCCTTGGTTTCATTTGACATATTATGGAGACCAAAATATTTATCCATTTCAATGACCCATGCCTCTACACCATCACTAATTGTTTTTCCATCAAACTTTGGTGGGGCTATCCTTTTCAAATCCTTTGCCAGCTTTTCTTCTATTCTAGCTTGGTTGTCGGGTTGCTCCTCAACCCTTGGGGCTTCCTGTTAGACTTCTCCGACCCTTCGAACCTCTTGTTTGAGATCATTCATCTTGCACTTTGCTGATTGAGCAGATCAAGAATTTGATCTAACCTTTCGTTCCCATTACTTGACCCTGCCCTTGTGGTTCTTGAGGCCATTTCTATTTATTAATTCTGCAATAGGGAGATATTGATAATTCTTAGCGATAAGAGACATATTTGCTATGTTATGTCTTTCGTAACTTTTATAATATTCCCTAACTTATAGCCTTATAAAGCAACTAGAGAGTTTAATACTCCTATTGAATAATTAAGAAAAACAATATAAATATAACAATATCAAATAATTCCATTCTACTTCTTTCCCATTTACTATTTAAGTTAGGTTCAAAGTATATATAGATATCATTAAGGAATACACAATTTTTAACTCAAAATACAATAGAAGACATCTTTATTTGATAATAGAAGAGGATACATCTTTATTTTATAGTAGAAGAGAATACATCTTTATTTTATAGTAGAAGAGAATACATCTTTATTTTATAGTAGAAGGGATTACATCCTTATTCGGTAATAGAAGGAAAGACATTTTATTGAAGTGTCATAACACGTTACATCACTCATCGAGAGGAGTTAGGGGAGTGGATTCTTTCGACTGATTCTGACTTAATGGGGTATATCCTTCCGATTCAGTCTCACTTAGAGGGGTATAGCCCTCAGATTCCTCAGAATTGATCACTATTGGCCTGATAGGTGAATATTCCAACTCAGGCTCTTTTTCTTTTTCAGGGATATTCTTCTCAGTATGACATTCTGTAGGGTCCTTTCCTATTACAATACTCTTTTCTAGGACTGGTTTTGCTTCAAAAGGGGCATCATCCAAAACCGGCTTAACAGGTGATTGAGGATCCTTTTTAACCCTCAGGTAATGGGCATATCCTGCTACTGACTTTCGGGCTGTCTGCTTGGTGTGAACCATTTCTGTAAAACATAAAGCTATTAATTTCGAGATTTATCTTAGTGAAGTGACTCATATAGGTCCTAGTGTTATAAACCTAGGCTCTGATACCAAAATGTAAAGACGTCAATCTAGGATCTAACCCTAAACTACTCTTTATTCATAAATAAACTTAAAATTTCAATCTCTAAGCATATTTTATACAATATATAAGCAACATCGAATATATCATAATAATGCACATGAATAATACAATATCCAATACTAAGAAGTTCTTATTTCCTACTTAGGCTTCCAAATTTGCGTAAGAATATACAAGAAGATGCATCCGTCGATCTTTAGTCTGAGTTGCTTCCTTCTGTCTTTTGAACGCAGACGAGAACATGAATCAGGCGCTTTTTCTGCCCAACCTTGAAGCTTACGCTTCCTCGAAATTCTTGGTCAATCAAGAATACCCGACCCTGGACGAATTGGTTTAACCAAAGAATTCAAAAGGAAGAGGGAATCTGGTGCATGCCTAGATAATATATGCATTTTCATTTTTCCTAGTTCATTCTAAGAAACAAGCATTCGCTATCATACTAGGATGTGGTAGAGAGTATAAATAAGGAATTTCCATCTTTTTCTACGGATAATTCAAACAATAACTCGGCCGAGTATATGCCATGCACAACAAAATAATAGTTGGAAAAAACAACTATTCTCCCTAAAGCATCCACATTCGGCACCCGTCCCGAAAGGTAAATTTTTCCAACTCACGCTTAACCCTAGCTTGATTCCCTCAAACACAAATTCTTTTGAGAATACAATCTTTCTTTTAAAACAAAAATAGAGATATCATTTTTGTTGCTTACTAATCATTACTTGTCTAATATATCTATCGAAGACAATCTTTCATTTTTTGGAAAACAATAAATGTTTATAAGCAATAATCTTAAATTCAATCTTTCGTCTAAAATAAAGTACATACAATAGAAGGTGTTAAACATGTATGAAATTAATCTCATATGTAACCAAAAGTACGCAAACACATTCTAAAAATAGAATTAAAACTAATTATTTTTGTGCAAAATACAATATTAACAACATCTTTTCTCTAAATTCTTTTCTTCTATTCCACAATGGTTTACAAAGCATTTCAAATACGATATTAATAATTGATACCCATTTGGACGTACATATCTATTATCTAAAGTTCCATTTCTACACATTCTATACCAAATTTAACAAATAAAATAAAACATAAACAAAGGATTCTAACCTCTTGGAAACTTAGAGTGGATTGTAAGCTTTTGACCTTGTCGTTCTTCGTCAAATGATTCCACGCCTTGATCACAAGTCTCTCTTTCTCTCCAACTATTCTTATCTCTATCCAACTATTTTTCCTCTATATCAAACTATTCTTCCTCTCTATCAAACTATTCTAACCCTCCCTTCAAGAAATTATCGCTCTTCTATTCTCGTGTGAGAAAGAATGAAAGAATGAGTGTGTGTATATGTCTATTTATTCTAATCTTTGGCTATGTTTGTTGCTATCCTCTGGGTCTTATTTACTGTTCCACTATTTTTATTGTCATGTGGTTGTAACTATAATCTCCACGTAGTTTTATGATTTAAATATCATCCTTTTTTTGTGGCAAGTTCGAGTCTTATTGTTTAAAACTTCCAACCATTTCAGTTGGAGCTTGAATGCTGCATGGAATCTGTCAACTTCAGCTTATCCACCGCAGAGTCACGTTGCATGCCAAGTCTAATTCAATTTAAGTTTTGATTATATGTGTCGATTAAGGTAGATATTGTGGCTTATGTGTTTTCACATTATTTATGTTTTGATAGTGGTAGTGGTAGTCGGTGGTATCTCCCTTAAGCTACGCCTACCTTAAACAACTTTGCCTCCCACCATTTTGACCTGCGTTTAAAGGCTTTGACAATGACCACCGTGTATGGAGGGGGTTCTACTAACAAACCGACCAAAGTGGCTACCGTGGGTGGAGGAGTCTGTTAACACACTGACCAAAGCAGCTCTTCCTTTGGCTTCTAACGGTCGACCACCTTTTTCAACCTGCCACCTTATATTAATATGTTTAATATTATATTTATATATTAAATGACTCTTTTTTAATATTAAACATTAAACTTTGTTTTTTTTAACAAATTCTTTGATAAACCTTTTCTTTGATTAAATACATTATTTCGAATGGTCATGATCATAAAATAAGAAAATAATCACTTAAGCATAATTAAATATTCAATATATAAATGTATATATATATATTATGGATTTTTATAAAATAGTTTAATTCCTCAAACCTATTTACATATTTGATAATTACACTCTTATCTATAAGTCTGTGATCGAATTATCATTAGAATTCATATACACATGCATATAATGCATATATATTTTTGATCTCAAATGATTACGTATGTATAAACAAAAGTCTTGTCGAAATCAAATTTTACTATAATTGGATATTGATATATGTATATGATTGAATTCTTATATACATATACATTTTATACTATTGACCAATTTACAAAAGTACTTATTAGTACGCTTTTCCATACATTATACATATCTGAACAAGAAGGACATAAAAACCTAGGGTTGATATTCATTTTCGAATCATCTACACATTTTATGTCTTTTAACCATAAAGCTTAATATTTCACCATTACTCATGCAACTTAAATTCAATTCAATCGCCACTCACATAATGCAATCAATGCACATGTATAATTATTTAAATCAATCTACTACTCATTCCAAATTCATCATTTCAATTTGAACAAACACTCAATAAGATCATTTAAATCATTCGTATTTCAAGATGCAAATATAAATCTTAATGTGGTGTGTGAAAGATTCCCTTTTCCATCGAAGTCGTTCAGTTAAAAGCAATTCCACCTGATTCGTGTTCTCGCCTTCGACCTCCTTCACCTCATCCTGTATTACTTGCACTCAAAATTTTATTAGCATTGACAAACCCAAAAGAATATTGAATTTCATATCATTTGCAGGAGTAAAAAGTATACTATATTTCCTCATACTAGATTATGAACGATCTAATCTATTTTAAATTTCAAAATCACATTACATCTTTAAATTGTTTAATATTAAATAAAACGATTCGTGACAGCAGTCATGAGAAAAAGGTGGGAGGATCGCAAATAACTTGAGAAATCCTCTCAACCACCAAGACTTATTTAATAACTAACTATGACTTATTCCAACTACAGTCCTAATTGAACACAACTTGTAGTTGCTTTACATGTAATTACAAAGGTGCAAGTAATGAGTTAACTTGCAATTACAAAGTTATTCTTTTACATGTAACTTATCAAAACAAAATTACAAATGCATAACTAAAACTATTCCAAGTGTCTAAAGACACGACTCTAACTGCATCATCCTTAGTCTGTGATGATCTTCATGTCGCTTCAGGATGCTAGAACTTGAAGCATTCGGAATCGGTAAAGACATCTTGAACCAGAATGGGAACTTGCATCCTTATCTTCTTCCTTGGGGTAGTACTATCTTTTCTAATGGGAAAGGGCTGCCTTCCTCTTTCCATGTCATGATCATCTTTGTCTTGAAAGCATTCTATGTTCTACACCATGAATTATTGTTGTATCTCTTCTTTGTATCATCTTCCAATCTTTAAATCTGCTTGCAAAATAAGGCCCATGCCTTAATCTGTTGATTTGGTAGGTCATGTGTGTAAACCAGACTGACAAGGGAAGGGATAAATTGATGCAAAAATGTGCTCACAAGTTAATTTCGGGTTCTGGAAGTTGCATTACATGTGTGGGGACAACAAGAGCATTAACTTGCAATTGTGGAGAACAAACATGCAACTTCATATGTGTAATGGTTAACTACAAGTTTGCACTTGTAATTGGACCTTTAAAACTCATTTTCAAGTCTTTTTTGAGTGCATTTTGGACCAATTTCGGGTTTTGGATGGTTGACTACAAGTGAAGACTTGAAATGGGAAAAATGAATGAAGGTGTGAAATGAGTGGATGAAATGGTGGGAATGGTATGTACGGATGATGGAAATGAATATGAGTGAAAATGAAAAGATTTTGGGAAGATCATCTTAATGAAAATGGGGAGAACTTTTAACATGTAATCGGGTTCCAAAAACCCAATTTTGAAAGGATGAATATTTTCCAATTTAGAAACTTGGAGTTTCACCAAAAGATGGTTAAGATTTTACAACCAAAGGGGAAGATCAACTATTTTCATCTTACATGCAATTGAGTTTTTAAATCCCGAATGCAAATAAAGAGGGAAAATGGGGAAAGACGATACAATTCACAAATTGCCTTGCAAACTTGGAACAAAGGGGAAAATGTCTCACAAAACTGATTTTAGGCAAAACCAACATACATACAAATTACAATTTGACCAAGGAAAACCAAATAAACAAGAAATAAAAACAAAAAGGAAAGGAAAGAAACATACCTTGATCAATCAAAATGACCTCCCAAGAATAAGAAACAATCCTTGAAAGATGAGAGAAAATCTCTTAAATAGATATCAAACCACATTCCAAACCCTAGCCACGTTTTTAGAAAATCGCCATATGGATCAAAACGCTTATCAAAAGCATGAAGAATTGGTCAAGAAAGACATCCAACCTCCACGCCTAGGCAAGACAAGCCAAAACGATATAGGAGGTAAGATTAGTGGCATTCCAAGAAGAAAATCGTGGCATTCAAGAAACATGTGTTTAGTTGTTTGAAGGCTATAAAACCAACAATAACGTCTTCCAAATAGCATGAAAGGAGTTGAAAGATGCATGAAAATATAAAGGAAACCAAAATGCCTTCTCCCTCCTTGAATCTCTCGACAAAAATCAATGGAAATTGTTAACAAAATCCTCCAATATTGCTGGTCGAATTTTTGGGAAAGAACAACAAGTTTAAATTTGCAAAGAACACATGAAATCGGGTTTCTAAAACCCATTTGCAAGTTTAAAAATGTTCACTTTTCATGCATAACAGAAAAATATGGTTTGTGAGAGCAAACAACAATTTTAAAATACTTGTAATAGGGAAATGAAACTCCCATTACAAGTTTTAAACAACTCTGCAAAAGACTAGTAAAGGGAAAATAAAATTCCTTTTGCAAGTCACAAAAACAACTTAAAAATAAAACTTGTAATAGGGAAATAAAATCCCTATTTCAACTTAAAGTGACTTTATAAAACCTGTAATGGAGGACAAAAACTCTTACCATAACTTAAAATTACTTAAGTGAAACTTTTTAAAAGAATTACAAGTTTTATTTTAACTTTATAATCTAAAGTTCATTTGTTATATGCCCCAAAAGTTCCTACAATGACTTAAAAGATAAAAAGCAACAAGGGGGAAATAAAAAGTAAGTTACAAGTTCTATTTTTCATAAAGTGCACTTGTAATTAACTAAAAATTTCCCTACAACACTAAAACAAAGGAAAACATTAAAACTTGCAACTTTAGGAAAATTCCCCACCTGCAGTCAGGGAGAAAAACCTGAAATTGAAGGAAAGATATAGCAAATGGACCCAAAATGCGATGAAATTTGAAATGTGGTTTAAGGATGGACTAAGGATTAGTGCAGTCTAGGGATAAGGCAAAATTTTGCCTCGAGAAGCATGCCACAGAGTAAAAGTTTTATTTTTTGACAATTTTTTTTATGTAATGGTCCATCATTTTAGAAAACAAAAATGAGGACAACAACTGGCTCTAACTAGGGAATTATTTCATTTATCCTTCAAGATTGTGAAAGAAGAGAAACTAGATCTCTAAGTGCCTTTCTTTTATCCATTGGTCCACAGAGTGAATCAAAGCAAAAAACAAAAACAAAAACAAAAAGACTCAAAACAAAGAAAAAGTCACTAACGACAAGAAGAATTACATGACTGACGCAAGTCAACTACTGAAAACAAGATGCTAACTTGTGCAACTGCACTTATTGAAAATGAAAACCTACCTATCCTAAACTAGCCACAATGAAAACCTTTCAAATGAAACCATTCACTGGCTCAACAAAATAGTTGCCTTTCTTCAACAACTTATGGTACCTTGCATGATCATGAGAAACCACAACCAATTGAAGCAAAAACAATTGTACCAAAACTTGATGCAACACTCCTTGGAAAAGATGAACAAATTCACCTTCCTCTTGAAATGAATCATATGTACTGCTGCTCCAAAGTAGATTTTTGAAACTAGACTGCTCCTGCTTAGTTGAAAATGCATGTTTGGCATCTTCCTCAAGTGTAACTTCAAGATCATGTACAAGTGAAACCTTTGGCTTTCCATTACCCTCCAACCAAGCAAGATTTCTGATTGGACATCCTCTTTATCGTACAAAGACTGAATATTTCTTACTAGATACAACTTGAACAAATGGTTTTTCAACCATGACCTTATGCTGGACGAAAAGATCTTCATGTGATTCAAATGAAAACATGATTGCATTGTATTCCTCAGTATGTCATTCACAAACTTCAGATTGGAGAGAATCATCAACAAGACTTGAACAAGACTCTTCTATAAAAATTTCTTGAGGACTTGAACAAATATCAAAACCCCCATCTTGGAAAATAGACTCTTGATTTTCATCTTTCTCAAGCTGCTCATGATCTTTTAACTTATGAGATACTAGTTTGACATCAAAGCTTGAACAAAAAAATTCCATCTCATCCCAAAATGTATCCTCTTCAATATCTTCTTTGCTCTTTTGAATAAGAGATGGAATTTATTTCATGACAACTCTCATCAAACTCTCCAATGTCCAAAATAGAATTGTCTTTATGTTCTAAAATTGTCTTTTCACATTGTATGACATGATTTTTCTCCTTCATCAACACCTTGCAAAGGTGGTCTTCAACCTCTTGTTGTACATTGTCCATGGCATCTGACATGGTGCATTCTTTTTGTTCATCAACTTTTTCGAACTGCATAAACTAGATTTGAGAGTCGCTAGCTACGTCTGCTTCCTCTTCTTCTTGGAAGAGACCAACAAGATCACTTTGTTCAAATTCAGAATCCTCCACTGCTGTATTTGTTGGTGGTGCCTCAAGAGAAATCCCTTCTGGTGATGAAGGAATCTTATCTTGATATTCAGCTACATAACTAGGAGCAATATTTGGATATGGCCTCCTTGGAATGCCTTCTTCATAAGGGGAAGAGAATATACCTTGATCTATTTGCCTTTTGAGGGCTACCAACTCATTAGCCAACCTCTGCACCATGGGATCTGTTCTCTTGGTAGCCCATGATCCTAATGAAGAGATTTCTTTGGACCCATTTGATTCTATCTTTATATTACCAACAAGGATAAGATCATCTTCAATATCAACTGCTAAGGTTTGCACTACTGCAAGGTCTTCTCAACAAGAAACACACCTCAGGCACTTGAGCATTGATGAAGAAGCACTTCAAATTTGCAGCGATAGGTTGAGCAACAACTGAAATTCTGGTACACAACTTATTGAATCTAGCCACAAAATCTCGCATGGGTTCATGTGACTCTTTTTTTCATTTGAGCCAACTAAGCTAACAACGCATGCACATCTTCTACAGGATTGAACCTCTCTTCAAACTTGTGTTTAAGTGTATCCCAAGATATAATCAAACCATCAAGAAGATTATAGAAACAATCAGCTACAATACTTTGGAGAGTCTCCACAAATAGCCTTATAGATACGTCGTTGTGTTCAACACCATGAACACCACATGCAATGTAGAAAGCAACAATGTGTTCGACATGGTGTTGTTGTCCATCTCCAAAGAACTTAGGAAATTTCTTCCTTGAACCATCAGTAAGTGTATGTAAAGGTGGAGTGAGATTCAATGGACCAAAAGCATTCCCCGAAGGACCTTGAGCAACCGCCATCTTACATGTCCTTGGTGAAAGCTTGAGAAATTACAAAAACATGAATTACAATGAATAGGATACCGATATAATTCAAACAAAAGCATGAGGCTTTTGGATGCGTATCGTATCCCTAACAAAAAACCAAGAAAAATTATTCTAAAAACAACAAGACATAAGACTTCAAATGAAAGCATGAGGCTTTCGAATGCGTTCGTGTCCCTAGCAGAGACACCAAAATTTGTTGGTTGAAAATTTTGTACACTTAGAGAAATATACAAAATTTTGGCTTCAACCACAATGTGTGAGTAAAACTCTCCCAATTAAGGGAAGGCTCCCCCTATCTACAAGCTAAACTAATCTAATATGGGTGGGACAACAATATTTCTTCTTCTTTCAATAAAAACTATACCCTTTTCTCTTCACAAAAAAGTAATAGCAATTGGAAATAAATAACAACAAATACAGAAATGAGACTTTTGTGTAAGATCGACCAAATATTCTGGATTTGATCCCCAACAGAGTCGGCAAAAAGTGTTGGTTGAAAATTTTGTACACTTGGGGAAATATACAAAATTGTGGCTTCAACCACAGTGTGTGAGTAAAAATCAATGGAAGGCTCCCCCTATCTACAAACTAAACTAATCTAATATGGGTGGGACAACAGTCTTTCTTCTTCTTTCAAGAAAAACTATACTCTTTTCTCTTCACAAAAAAGTAATAGCAATTGGAAATAAATAATAGCAAATATAGAAATGAGACTTTTTTGTAAGAGTTTTGGAACATAAAGGGAATAGAAGTTTCCATGAAGGCACAAAGACCTCCATCACTTCCCTAGGACAGGAAAACAGAAAGAAAGCTCAAAGTCTTCAAGTATCTATTCCCCTATCAACCTTTTTAGATGATTTTCTGCTAGCTAAGCACAATATGTAGTAGCTCAAAGTCTAACTACATGATGCACTTCACCTTACATGCACAAGTCTTAAAAATAGAAGTAGCACAAAGTCTACAAGCTATCTTCCTACTTTATCTTTCCACACTAGTTTCATATACGATAAGAAGTTCAAAGTCTGTAAGACCAAACCTGAAAACCTGACATATAACTCTAAATACAATTAGCAGCTCAAAGTCTACAAGATTGAATTTAAATCCCTTTCATAATAGAACAAAACTCACAATCAACTCCAGAAAATGTTGTCACATAACAACTTGAATTGACACAAAGTCTCAACACAACTTGCCTCTTTTATTGAAAGCAATTTGATTTACATCTAAGATCAAAGTCTTAAGAGTGCACATACAAACTGGCAGAATTTTGTTGCATTACCAAAAGATAAAGATTACAATAGACCCCCTCAAGTATTTATAGGAGAGGAGTCACGAGAAAAAGGTGGGAGGATCCCAACTAACTTGAGAAATTCTCTCAACCACCAAGACTTATTCAATAACTAACTATGCCTTATTCCAACTACAGTGCTAATTGAAAACAACTTGTAGTTGCTTTACATGTAATTACAAAAGTGCAAGTAATGAGTTAACTTGAAATTACAATGTTATTCTTTTACATGAAACTTGTCAAAACAAAATTACAAATGCATAACTAAAACTATTCCGTGTGTCTAAAGACACGACTCTAACTGCATCATCCTTTGTCTGTGATGATCTTCATGTCACTTCAGGATGCTAGAACTTGAAGTATTCTAGATTGGTAAAGACATCTTGAACCAGAATGGGAACTTGCATCCTTATCTTCTTTCTTGGGGTAGTACTATCTTTTCAAGGGGCAAAGGGCTTCCTTCCTCTTTTCATGTCATGACCATCTTTGTCTTGAAAGCATTCTATGCTCTTAATCATAAATTATTGTTGTATCTCTTCTTTGTATCATCCTCCAATCTTGAAATCTGCTTGTAAAATAAGGCCCATGCCTTAATCTATTGATTTGGTAGGTCATGTGTGCAAACCATTCACTAACAAGGGAAGGGATAAATTGATGTAAAAATGGGCTCACAAGTGAATTTCAGGTTCTGGAAGCTGCATTACATGTGTGGGGACAACAAGAGAATTAACTTGCAATTGTGGAGAACAAACATACAACTTCATATGTGTAATTGGTAATTGTTACAAGTTTACACTTGTAATTGGACTTTTAAAACTCATTTTCAAGTGTTTTTTGAGTGCATTTTGGACCAATTTCGGGTTCTGGATGGTTGACTACAAGTGAATACTTTAAATGGGAAAAATGAATGAAGGTGTGAAATGAGTGGATGAAATGGTGGGAATGGTATGTACGGATGATAGAAATGAATATGAGTGAAAATGAAAAGATTTTGGGAAGATCATGTTTATGAAAATGGGAAGAACTTTCAACATGTAATTCGGTTCCAAAAACCCGATTTTGAAAGGATAAATATTTTCTAATTTAGAAACTTGGAGTTTCACCAAAAGATGGTTAAGATTTTCCAACCAAAGGGGAAGATCAACTATTTTCATCTTACATGCAATCGGGTTTTTAAATCCCGATTGCAAGTGAAGAGGGAAAATCGGGAAAGACAACGCAATTCACAAATTGCCTTGCAAACTTGGAACAAAGGGAAAAATGTCTCACGAAACCGATTTTAGGCAAAACCAACAAATATAAAAATTTATAAATTGACCAAGGAAAACCAAACAAACAAGAAATAAAAACAAAAAAGAAAGGAAAGAAACATATCTTGATCAATCAAAATGACCTCCCAAGAATAAGAAACAATCCTTGAAAGGAGAGAAAATCTTTTAAATAGATATCAAACCACACTCCAAACCCTAGCAACATTTTTAGAAAATCACCATATGGATCAAAATGCTATTCAAAAGCATGAAGAATCGGTCAAGAAAGACATCCAACCTCCATGCCTAGGCAAGACAAGCCAAAATAATTTTGGAGGTAAGATTCGTGGCATTCAAGAAACATGTGTTTTGTTGTTTGAAGGCCATAAAACCAGCAATAACGTCTTCCAAATGGCATGAAATGAGTTGAAAGATGCATGAAAATAGCAACGAAACCAAAATGCCTTCTCCCTCCTTGAATCTCTCGACAAAAATCAATGGAAATTGTCAACAAAATCCTCCAATATTGCTGGTCGAGTTTTTGGGAAAGAACAACAAGTTTAAAATTGCAAAGAACACATGAAATCGGGTTTCTAAAACCCATTTGCAAGTTTAAAAATGTTCACTTTTCATGCATAAAAGAAAAATCGGGTTTGTGAGAGAAAACAACAAGTTTAGGTTACTTGTAATAGGGAAATAAAACTCCCATTACAAGTTTTTAACAACTCAACAAAAGACTAGTAAAGGCAAAATAAAATTCCTTTTACAAGTCGCAAAAACAACTTAAAAAATAAAACTTGTAATAGGGAAATAAAACCCCTATTACAACTTAAAGTGACTTTATAAAACTTGTAATGGAGGACAAAAATCCCTACCATAACTTAAAATCACTTAAGTGAAACTTTTTACAAGAATTACAAGTTTTATTTTAATTTTATATTGTAAAGTTCACTTGTAATATGCCCAAAAAGTTCCTACAATGACTTAAAAGACAAAAAGCAACAAGGGGGAAATAAGAAGGAAGTTACAAGTTCTATTTTTCATAGCGTGCAATTATAATTAACTAAAAATTTCCTTACAACACTAAAACAAAGGAAAACATTAAAACTTGCAACTTAAGGAAAATTTCCCACTTGCCGTTAGGGAGAAAAAACCCGAAATTGAAGGAAAGACATAGCAAACGGACCCAGAATGCAATGAAATTTGAAATATGGTTTAAATATGGACTAAGGATTATTCCAGTCTAGGGACAAGGCAAAATTATGCCTCGAGAAGTGTGCCATAGAGTAATGGTCCATCATTTTAGAAAACAAAAATGAGGACAACACTATAAATCTTGGATCTAAGATATTCTCTTCAATGTCTGTGGTGGTGATAGATGCATTGTAATTGTCATTGTTGTTCTCAATGTTGGTTTCATTATCATTGTCTGGCATTTTATTGAGACTATCAAATGGATTATTAAATTCATCTCCATCAAACTCATAGGTAC
The DNA here is from genome assembly GCF_030272615.1 of Cryptomeria japonica. Lineage (NCBI taxonomy): Eukaryota > Viridiplantae > Streptophyta > Pinopsida > Cupressales > Cupressaceae > Cryptomeria > Cryptomeria japonica. The sequence continues at coordinate 65,229 of NW_026729396.1, read as the reverse complement.
TCATGTTGAGAAATCTTAGAGCTTCTTTGGCTTCTCTTCTAGACCTTTGAGAACGGGTTTCAACTATAAACTTGACCTTGTCTACAATGAAGATGGAAGATAAGACTATGGAAGATCAAGAAAGGATATGAGATGGAAGGAATCTAGGGTTGTCTTGCAATGTCCAAAAGTATAAGTCCAAGATATGTGGGGTCTAAAGTAAGGTATGGCTTCCAAAGAGATGATATATCTCTTGATGAGTTAAGTTGACCTTGACTAAAGAGGACCAAATGGGACCCTAATATGATAGATCTGATATAGGAACCACTTAGTGATATGTTGTAATAAGTTTGTAAGATAGGATGAGGACAATAAAGCAACCTTTTGATTCTAGTTTAGAAAATGTGTAATGAGGGATTGAAAATGAAGGCAAATGATGTAGAAATATAAGACCAAATAATCAAGTTCCCCAAGTCTAAGTAACTTCAATATCTTTGGAGCTTTGATTTTGAAAAATATGTTTCTTATAAATGGTATAGCTACCACAATCCATGAAAGACATCAATGAAATGATAATTTCCTCTATATCAATTCAAAACCATATGACATGTTCTCCAAGTAGCCTATTGGTTATTCTTTTCATGGTGTATATTGGATAATTTGGGCCTAGTTTTATTTATGCCACCAAGATCTTGTAGTTGAAGTCTAAATAATTGAGGGAAAAAGTCAAAACTTGAACCTTAATCCATAAAGTTGAAACATTATAAAAATGTAAAGTGATGTAAATGTGTTAGATAATTCCCATGGGATCATTACACAATAGAATTGGGTATGTGCAAGATCATGGTGTGCCAAAATAGGCCCTTAAGTGACAAAGAAATTTCAGAAAATCAGAGTTATGCAACTTGGCATGAAAATTTGAATTAGTTATGAAAATCATTTTAAAAATATGTAAGAAGAGAATCTATAGGAAATTGAATATAGTTTCTAAGCTACTAGTTGTTTTTTGGAAAAAAAAATCCTATTTGATGAAAATTTCAAATTTCAATGCAGTGGTACTAAAATTTCAGGAAAAAGATAAGAAGTAGGCGTATGTCTGACCACCCTAATCACAATCAAATCATAATATTTTTTTTTTTATATTTATAATATAAGTATTAGACTCATGTCTAGATGTGACACATATTTTTTTTATAATTTTTTATAAAGTAAATAATTATTTATGAATTTTTTACTATAACTTTTTAGAAATTCAGAAACTCCAACGTCTGACCACCTTAACTTGGTCAAAAGCTTATGAAATTCATTTTTTAATTTTTTCCCCCTATAGTAGACAAAGCATAGGATGTGATGCATGTTTCAGATTCAAAAAATGTTATACCGTTTGAAAGTTATGAGTGTTTTTCAATCAGTCTATCAATCAAGACTTTTGTCAGAATTCAATTAGAAAATAAAAAATAATTATTTATTGAAGTAGAAATAAGACAAGCCTTATATTGTTGGAAAACTGAGAACTTCCTTAAAAATCCTTTTTGTTTTAACAATTTTGGTTATAAAAAAAGTCGCCAACCACTAGTGTAAAGTCTAGAAAATCAAGGAATAATGAAAAACACATTTTTCCAGTTGACTTTCTAGGCTTGTCACTTCCAAGCCAAATCCCAAAGCAAATCCGAGCCAAAATTTGAAATTTGAAATTTGTACAACAGAAATCGGATATCCGATAGAATTAGATATCCGATTTTAATAAGTAAATTCAATAACTAAATTTGCACATAATTAATCTATTATTTATTAATTTATTAATATACAAAAGAGAGAGAGAGAGAGAGAGAGAGAGAGAGAGAGAGAGAGAGAGAGAGAGAGAGAGAGAGAGTAGGGAGAGGGAGAGAGAGAGAGAGGGGGAGGGAGAGAGAGAGAGATTGGGGGGAGAGAGAGATGGAGAGGGGAAAGGGAGAGAGAGATAGAGAGAGTAGAGAGATTAGGGGAGAGGGAGAGAGAGAGATTAGGGGGAGAGAGAGAGAGGGGGGAAATATAAAGATCTTAGGGGAGAGGGAGAGAGAGTGATTAGGAGAGAGAGAGAGAGAGAGAGAGAGAGAGAGAGAGAGAGAGAGAGAGAGAGAGAGAGAAGGAGGGAAGGGGTCCAATGGTGTCCTAAGGGGTCGTATTGTGTCTTATGACCCCTTAGGACACCATATGACCCCTTAAGACACCAAATTGTGTCTTTATGGGTCATATTGTGTCCTAAGGGGTCATATTGACACCATATGACCCCTTAGGACACAATATGACCCTTTACGACACTATACAATGCCGTTATGGGTCATATGACCCCTTATGACACCATATGGTATTGTTAGGGGTCATATGGTGTCCTAAGGGGTCATGAGATACCATATGAACCCTAAGGACAACATATGACACCTTTTGACACCATATTGGGTCGTTATGGGTCCTATGGTGTCCTAAGGGGTCATATTGTGTCCTATGACCCTTTAGGACACTATATGACCCCTTACGACACCAAATTATGTTGTTATGGGTCATATTGTGTCATATGACCCCTTAAGACACCATATGATCCCTTAGAACACAATATGACCCTTCACAACACTATACAGTATCGTTATGGGTCATATTGTGTCCTACAGAGTCATATTGGGTCCTATGTCCCCTTAAGACAACATATAACCCCTTACGACACCAAATTGCATCGTTATGGGTCATATTGTGTCCTAAGGGGTCATATTGTGTCATATGACCCCTTAAGACACCATATGACCCTTTAGGACACAATATGACCCCTTATGACACCATATTGGGTCGTTATGGGTTCTACGGGGTCATATGACCCATCTCCCCTAATCTCTCTCTTCCCCTCTCCCGTAATCTCTCCCTCTCTCCCTCCCTCTCTCTCTCTCTCTAATCTCTCTCTACCCTTCCCCTAATCTCCCTCTCTCTAAAATATGAGTACTCAAATCAGATATCTGATATAATCGGATATCCGATTTCTTCCACTACCATTAATGTGGCAATAGTTAAAAAAAAAGGCGGCAACGAGAATTATTTTTGGGACCCTAAATTTATGCATTAAAATTGGATATCCGATTATATCGAATATTTGATTTTTGTAAATAAAAAAGAGCCTTGTGGGACATTTTGTGGATTCCAATGGTCCATATTCTTCACATTTTGGTTTTTGTCGACAATCATGGGTTTTCAGATAGGTTGAGACAAATTTGTGCTTTTGAGAGATTCTTAAAGTCAAATCTTACATTGTCAATCATTTAGGAGCATCTTTGTGGAGGTAAATGGGGAGTAGTAGTCGTCGGAAGTCTAAACGCAAAATAAAACTTTCAAATGACCAAATTGAAGTGTATAGAGAAAGAGATAGAGAAGGTCATAGGAGGAGAAGACAAGGTATGTTAAATATTGCTAATGTTACTTCAAGTGAAGAGGAAACTGAACTTGAAAATGTTGAACAAGTTATTGAAAATGAAAATGTAGATTTTGAAAGTGAAAATGTTGAACATGTTGAAAATGTTGAAAGTACTAATGAAAATGCTCAACATGATGTGAGAATGGAAAGTGAAAATTTGGGAGTTGACAATAAAGGTGTCCATAATTTTGGTGTAAATATGATTTTTTTTGACATTGGAGGTGAAAATGTAGAAAATTTTGACATAGGAGGCAAACATGTGGAAAATTTTGACATTGGACGTAAAAATGTGAAAAAATTTGACATTGAAGGTGGAATTGCTCAACCAAGTGAACAATATGTAACACCTAATTACTTTAGAAATGAAGACCCTTTCATGGATGAAAGACAAATTCCAAATCCAAGACCTTCAAGAACCCCAAAATGGTTACTTGAAATTGATGAGAACATTATTGCGAATCTTGAAGGCAAGAGGTCAACAAGAGCTGTTTGATTGTGGGCTACACAACTTTTCGACCAAAATTTTAGCAATAAGACATTGACTAAGCAATGCCAACTTTTTGTTCAATTGCTAAAGATGATAAAGATGAGACCATTGCTATAAAAAATGAAGATTCGTATGAACAAGAAGATGGAGATAAATTCTATTATTGCCAAAAATATATTTGATGCTCTCAATTCTATTGGAAAGAATACCAAGGAAAGAGATAAGAGAGCCGCTTGAAGAGTGATTACAAACTCCTTAGTAAGCCATCAATTGAGGAAGGCTCATCAAATGAGACAAACTTGTGTTGATTTGAACATAAACCGTAAAAATTTGGATAGAGCACTTGCATGAAGACAAAGATCGAGTAGGGGGGGGGGGGGAATAGGAGCATGCATAGGGTAAGAATGCCTAATTGGACATATCAGAACTGATGGTTTATGATCATGATGAGAAAAACAAGAAATTGACCACACGACAACATTTGATTGAATGAGACTAACGATTTTTTTGCCAATTGGAAAATGTCGCCCTAATAAAACCATAGGGAATCTTGCAAAACCGAGATGAATCATTTCGACACATGAATCCCCCATTGACAACTTTTTACAACTTTTGAGCAATCTTGAGCAATTTTGCTAACATAACAAATTTTGGTCTAGATGACCTTATTACATTAAAAATGATTATATTTCACCTTATTTACATTGAGAATCCATCAAAACACTTGTCTTCCAAATTTGACCTCGTGGAGGCCTGATGAGCAAGGAGGTCATTAAATTTGGTGAAGTTGCCAAAGGCAACCGAATTTAACACTTACAATTTAGATGAAATGAATTATATATAATTTGAAGATTATACAAACAACACTTACGATGAAATGAAGTGAATTGTATTGTTCATTAAATAACCATTATTAACCATTTTTAATTATTCGATTGAATATTAAAGTTTAAAATGATAACACCATTCACACATGAGCAACAATTTATATGATCAAATATCAACTTCTGTATATATGAAAATGTCAAATGATTACAAGTGTATGTCCATACACAAATATGGTATAAACTGTTAGGATTCCCATAGATACTAGGAGGGGGGGGGGGGTGAATTAGTATCTAACTGGTTATAAGATTTTCTTAACTTAAAACATGTAGAACATATTAATATTGTATACCAGTAAACAAGAAATAATGCAATAAACAGAGATAACAACAACCACATGAAAAACACACCATAACACAATAGTTTAACGAGGAAACTTGGTGTGGGAAAAACCTTGGTGGGATTGGTGACCCACACTATTCACTTACTGTCCAATAAGAGAATATTACTGCTACAAGAGGGGCTTGCACATGTAGGAAGGCCAAGTGCCTAGAGCTCACTGCTCAATTACAAAATGGATTATATAAATCCAATGTCTTGTACTGCTTCAAAATAGCATCTACTATGCCAGATCTAGTACTGGTTTATAGCTCTGCTTCATACATAAACCCTTAACCTATAATTCGCATAATAGGTCTGCCTTATTTCACCTATCTATTTCCTTTCTTCTATTACAAAATGTTCTACAATGATCTCTTATATATATGAGCCATTTTACAACTTGCCAAGTCGGCTTACAATGATTTTACAATAATTAACAAAATATATTACAAACAAAATTCCTGTCGGCTTCTGTGCCAGTATGCTTCCTTTTATTGCCGGTGTTGGTGTTCTGTGTGCCGGTGTAAAGTCTGATCTTGCTAGTGCTGGTAAATTGTCTTGACGGTGTCATAGGATTGTAAGGTTGCCATTAATGACAAAACCTTCAATCACCTGCAATGTCTCATTAGAGTGTGCATTTGCCAACAATCTCCCCCTTTGGCATTGATGGCAACACTCATGAGAAAAATCCAAAAACTATCATCCAAAAAGAATCTGCTGGTATTGTCTTACCAAAAATGTGTACCAAAAGAATGTGTACTCCCCCTGAGTTGATGAGTCATTTTACTGATTATTTTTCTCATTCCACTACTCCCCCTTTGGCATCAATGACAAAGGTTGTCAAAGTGTCAATGAGTGTGGTTTCCTGCTTCATCCTTGTAACCGGTTGGTTACAATCTAAAAAATATCTGCCAAAACCAGATTCAAGCTCTCAATGAACTTTTTGCTATCTTTTATTGCAGCCTCTATCCTCTGAACTGTACCGGTAAGGTGTTGCATTTGCTCTGTTGGTGTTTTATGTCCTTGAATCAAGGCATCAGATATTTCTTTCCTTAAGGAGGCGAGATAGTCCAATTTTGGACTAAGTCTCCATTTAAGATCTTTAGCCTTTCCTTTTATTATTTCTTTGTCTCTTTCCAACTTTAGTAGTTCTTCCTCAAAACCTGTTATTTTCTGCTAAAAAAATGATAATGAATCAGATGAATTAATGAAATTGTCAGCTAGTTGATTTATTTCTTCCCGTATCTTGCTAATTTTCTTGTCTATTTCAACTGTCAAAAATTTAGTTTTACATGTATCCCTGTACAACGTTTTGAATTCCTTCAATGTGCTACATAGTTCTGGTAGAAGTGTGTCAAATTGCCTTGTACACTTCTTTATTTATTCCTCAAAGAATTTGTGTTTTTCTTTCTCTAATCTCTCCTTGAATGCTTCCTCTTTTATTTGTTCAACTATCATAGTGTTTTCAGTAATATACTTAGACAAAGTGTCAAGTTGACTCAAAGAATCTTTATTATCTACATTACATTTTGGTGCTATCATTTTCAAAATTGGAATGGTGTCATCTATTGCCTTGTAAGCTTGTGAGCTACAATCTGTTATCTTCTTTATGGAACAGAAAAGAACTTCTGTTACATTAGTTGGTTTGAGTTCTGCATTTGAAGAGCCAACACTTTGTATTCCACCAGTGGGAGCAATATCCTTGCTTGTGGTGACCTCTAGTAGGTCAGTTTGTGTTTCCATTTCTTTAAGCAAAGGTTTGTCTTGCTCAGCTGTTGCCGGTGGCACTAACTCTGTGTGAACTTGTTGCAGTGATGGAGCCTGCTACTTTGCTTGTTGCTGTATGTTATCATCTGCCGATTTACCTTCTGTACCATCAGTTATCGGTTGCTCATTAGCCATATCTGTCTTCTCAGTTGTATCCTTATCTATCACAATATTGACTTTTTGTGTGTCAATGTCCACTGTATATAATACCTCAGAATTAGGATTTGTGTCCTCTTGTGGTATGTCCATGCTCTCACTATCCGGTTGATTATCAGTAGTCACTACCGGTGGAGTATTTAGAGGTGGTGGGGATAAGTTATTTTTTATTTTTATGCTAGGTGGTCCACCAACCTTGCCTTTTCCCTTATCCTTATCCTTCTAATATACTTTGATGGGTTTGGGTTTTTTATATTCTTCCCCTTTTTCCTTCTCTACAAGGAATATGTCCCATGCATTGGCAGTTTCCTCTGCTACCTCATTCACTCTACCAACCATAAGTGCTACATGCCGGTGTGCAGTTGAAAATACTGACTGGTTAGCCTCAGAGATCAGATCATCTATCTCTTTTGGTGAGTTGACTGGATAAACAACAAGTAGTTTTTCAATTTTCATTTTCTTATCAAGCTCTACAACAACTTGCCTTCTAGCTTCAAGTCTTTTAAACAGTTCTGCTGGTAATTCATCTCCAACTTGCATTAGAAATTTCTTGTAAATGTCCAAGTGTAGAATTACACTGTTTTCAACTTTCTCCTTGTCATCAACTGATAATGAATCATATAATTTATTGATGTTTTTCAGCTGTCCATCCTCTGTTATTTCATCTAGTAGTTTGTCAATTGGACCGATGTTTTGTTGAGTCTTCTTCTTGGGTGTTAACTTCTTCTTCTTTGGAGTTATCTTCTTAGACGGGGGCCTCACTGCCTATTGTTTCTGTCTGGTTCTTCTAGGAGAAGGTGTAGATATTGGTGAAGGTTCTCTTTTCCTCACAACTCTTTTAAATGCAGCTGGCATATCACTTTCCGAAGAAGTTGCTACCGGCGAAAGGTGAGTTTCTAGCTGTAGTGTTTCTAACTCATCTTCGGTACCGGTTTGTTTAAGTACATCTTCTTTGATAGCCTTTGCTTGCCTAGATCCTCTTCTTACTGTTGCTTCTACCTTCTTTACCCTTTTCTTAGATTGAATTTGATTCTCAATAGTCTCAGCACTACCAAATACCTCTTCTTTAGGTTCCTTGGGTGCTTCCAGAAGGGCTTTTGCATATGTTTCAATTATGTGGTCATTAGTTTCATAACCCATTTCAGTAACCCAACTGGTTCTTGGGATAACTGCCTCCATCCAAATCTCATCCTTCTTAATAACAAAGCATATTTCATCCTTATACTTATTTACAATTGCTTGTGAAAGTCTGACTCTAGTATTCATCCGGGTCTTCAATGCTTGAAAGTACTCATTTATATTCTTTTCTATGTTTTCACCCATGTTATTTATTAAATTAGACAATTGTTTGCCTACCGGTATATCAAAACCAAGATTCTTATTACCGATATCGGGCACCTGTTTTGTTATGTGCAGCATTAAACAGACAAGTAGGTTTCCAAATCTAAATGTCCCCTTTTTGTCTTTCTTAATTTTTCCAAGATTATCAATAAGCTCATCTTTCAACCATTCACACACATCTATTTTTGCATTATCTTTAATCATATCATAAATACTCTTTATGCATAGGCTAGAGACTGAGTTTAACCTATTTGCATGTGTGGTTTTGTAGCCTAAAATCATGCTAATGAATCTGACATTGATGTCGGTTACATAATTCACTCTTAAAGATCTCTTGTCAGATGTTGCACCTGTTAGGTTAATCACTAGGTCATTTGAGACCTTCTTTGTCTTATCAGGCCTGTTACCGGTGGAAGGTAACCCTGTCACAACCTTTACTGCCTCTTTAGTAATTTTGTGAATTGAGTCCAACCAAAAGAATTCACCATGAACCCTACTTAAAACTATCCTTATAACATCCTTAGGAAAATCTGGAATACTAAGAATTTCAGTGAATCCTAGGGTTTCAACTATTTTGTGTTCAGGTTTCACATTACCGAAATCATCACAAATTATAGTCTTATACATGCTCTTGATTTTCTCATCACCTAATTCTTCTATGTGACAATGAATGTACATTCTAGGGTCTTCTGCAAAAACTACTCCTTTGGCGATTTGAGAAAATGCACCAACATTATCATCCTTCTTAGCAATTTCGAGAACTAATTGGAATACGGGTCTAGGGTGTTTAATCACTTCGACTACAGTAGGGTTTTCTATGAAGTTGGGAACAGATGAAGAAGCCATGATTATAAATACCTTTATCTGCCTTAGGAATGATTGCTTGCTGAATTGCTTTGCTTCTTTGCTTGAAATGCCTTTGCTCTGGAAGTTTCGCGCTCTTCGAATGTTTGAATGTTCGGTGAAATGAAATTGGAGCCAAAACATTGATTTATAATGTTATTTTTGCCAACCACCACATTTAATGCTTGCCGGTTAAGTAATGACTTAACTTATCTGCCGGTATAGAAGTAATTTCAACTTCTCACCATCAACCGAGGGAATAACAGCATGTTTCACATTTGATTGCTAAACCCCCAAGGAAATTTTCTTCAGTTAGATGAAGACTCTCCTGCCGGTGGAGTGTTACTCTATTCTACTGGTGGAGGAGTATTCCTATCAACATTTAGTTCTGATTTCCTGATCCATTGTTTTGAGAATTCCTGCTTTACTTCTTCAACCTTTTCTTTACCTTTCAAACTAGGACCTTTTTTATTTACCAGTGAGGACTTGCTTCTACAAAATTTAGCAATATTTTCAATTTTGTTACAAGCATAACGAGTCACATTATTTTTCTGAATAGCTTTTCCATATCCTATGCCAGTTTGTGTTCTGCATTGATTAGATAAGTGTCCAAATCTTCCACAAACATAACATCTCACATTCATTCTACAATTTTCAGAATTATGACCAGCTTTGTTGCATTTTGAACATTGACCAGTGGGTGTATTGGTATTCTGATAATTTCTAGATCTACATTGATTTTCTCTATGACCATACTTGTTACAATTAAAGCATTTGCCATTAAATTTATAAGCAGTAGGTTGTCTTACTGGTTTGCCATGATCCTGTGTGTTTGCAGTACTGGAGCTTTCACCAGCTTCAAAGCCAAGACCATTAGTGTCACCATTAGGTTTCTGATTCTTCAACAAGTCACCAAGTTCTTCTGAGCTTTTCTTGAATTTTTCTTTATGTTGATTTGTGGCAGCTAGTTCTCCTTCCAAGATACCTTTTTCTCTCATGAGTTCATTTGAGTCATTTTGTGCATGCATCAGATTTGTCTTCAACATATCATTTTCATAGCTAAGTCTTGTGTTTTCATGTGCAGCTTCATTCAGTCTTCTAGTCAAGTCTTCTTCATTCTTCTTTCTATCTTCAATTTCTTTACAAAATCTCATAGTCATATCCTGCATCTCATTCTTTGTTGTCATGTTTTCTTGTTTTAGCTTATTCATCAGATCACTAAGAGTTTCCTTTTCATCATTCTCATTTTGCATCTTTTCACAAAGTTCTCTTCTCTTGTTTCTTGTAATGGTAAGATTTTCTTGAAGTACTTGAATAATATCCTGTGCAACTTTTAGATCATCTTCAAGTTTGATATTTTTCAATTTTTCTGCATCATAGTCTGAGAGAACTGCTTCTAATTGCTTCATCAAGTTTTCCATCTCTATTGGTGTCAAGATCTTCCTCAAGCTATTAGGCTTCTAAAAATAGAGGACCAAGCTCTGATACCAATTGTTAGGATTCCCATAGATACTGAGAGGGGGGGGGGGGTGAATCAGTATCTAGCCGGTTATAAGATTTTCTTAACTTAAAACATGTAGAACATATTAATACTGTATACCAGTAAACAAGAAATAATGCAATAAATAGAGATAACAACAACCACATGAAAAAAACACCATAACACAGTAGTTTAACAAGGAAATCCGGTGTGGGAAAAACCTCGGTGGGATTTGTGACCCACAATATTCACTTACTAGCCAATAGGAGAATATTACTGCTACAAGAGGGGGGCCTACACATGCAGGAAGGCCAAGTGCCTAGAGCTCACTGCTCAATTACAAGATGGGAAGTCTCACTGACTTACAAAATGGATTATATAAATCCAATGTCTTGTACTACTTCAAAATAGCATCTACTATGCCAGAGCCAGTACCGGTTTATAGCTCTGCTTCATACATAAACCCTTAACCTATAATTCGCATAATAGGTTTGCCTTATTTCACCTATCTATTTCCTTTCTTCTATTACAAAATGTTCTACAATGATCTCTTATATATATGAGTCATTTTACAACTTGCCAAGTCGGCTTACAATGATTTTACAATAATTAACAAAATATATTACAAACAAAATTCCTGTCAGCTTCTGTGCTGGTATGCTTCCTTTTACTGCTGGTGCCTGTGGTCTGTGTGCTTGTGTAAAGTATGATCTTGCTAGTGCTGATAAATTGTCTTGCCGGTGTCATAGGATTGTAAGGTTGCCATCAATGACAAAACCTTCAATCACCTACAATGTCTCATTGGAGTGTGCATTTGCCAACAGTATTCCGCCAGTGGGAGCAATATCCTTGCTTGTGGTGAACTCTGGTAGGTCAGTTTGTGTTTCCATTTCTTTAAGCAAAGGTTTGTCTTGCTCAGCTATTGCCGGTGGCACTGACTCTGTGTGAACCTATTGCGGTGATGGATCCTGTTGCTCTGCTTGTTGCTTTGTGTACCGGGAAACAAGAAATAATGCAATAAACAGAGATAACAACAACCACATGAAAAACACACCATAACACAGTAGTTTAATGAGGAAACCCGATGTGGGAAAAACCTCGGTGGGATTTGTGACCCACAATATTCACTTACTAACCAATAAGAGAATATTACTACTACAAGAGGGGCCCGCACATGCAGGAAGGCCAAGTGCCTAGAGCTCACTACTCAATTACAAAATGGGAAGTCTCACTGACTTACAAAATGGATTATATAAATCCAATGTCTTGTACTACTTCAAAATAGCATCTACTATGCCAGATCTAGTACTGATTTATAGCTCTGCTTCATACATAAACCCTTAACCTATATTTCTTATAATAGGTCTCCCTTATTTCGCCTATTTATTTTCTTCCTATCTATTACAAAATGTTCTACAATGATCTCTTATATATACGAGTTTACAACTTTCCAAGTCGGCTTACAATGATTTTACAATAATTAACAAAATATATTACAAACAAAATTCATGTTGGCTTCTATGCCGGTATGCTTCCTTTTACTGCCAGTGCCGGTGGTCTTTGTGCCGGTGTAAAGTCTGATCTTGCTAGTGCCAATAAATTGTCTTGCCGATGTCATAGGATTGTAAGGTTGCCATCAATGACAAAACCTTCAATCACCTACAATGTCTCATTGGAGTGTGTATTTGCCAACAATCTCCCCCTTTGGCATTGATGGCAACACTCATGAGAAAAATCCAAAAACTGTCATCCAAAAAGAATCTGCTAGTATTGTCGTACCAAAAATGTGTACCAAAAGAATGTGTACTCCCCTTGAGTTGATGAGTCATTTTACTGATTACTTTTCTCATTCCACTACTCCCCCTTTGGCATCAATGACAAAGGTTGTCAAAGTGGCAATAGATGACACCATTCCAATTTTGAAAATGATAGCACCAAAATGTAATGTAGATAATAAAGATTCTTTGAGTCAACTTGACACTTTGTCTAAGTATATTACTGAAAACACTGTGACAATTGAACAAATAAAAGAGGAAGCATTCAAGGAGAGATTAGAGAAGGAAAAACACAAATTCTTTGAGGAAGAAATAAAGAAGTGTACAAGGCAATTTGACACACTTCTACCAGAACTATGTAGCACATTGAAGGAATTCAAAACTTTGTACAGGGATACATGTAAAACTAACTTTTTCATAGTTGATATAGACAAGAAAATTATCAAGATACATGAAGAAATAAATCAACTAGCTGACAATTTCATTAATTCATCTAATTCATTATCAGTTTTTGAGCAGAAAATAACAGGTTTTGAGGAAGAACTACTAAAGTTGGAAAGAGACAAAGAAAGAATAAAAGGAAAGGCTAAAGATCTTAAATGGAGACTTAGTCCAAAATTGGACTATCTCGCCTCCTTAAGGAAAGAAATATCTAATGCCTTGATTCAAGGACAGAAAACATCGGCAGAGCAAATGCAACACCTCACCGGTACAGTTCAGAGGACAGAGGCCGCAATAAAAGACAGCAAAAATATCATTGAGAGCTTGAATCTGGTATGTCCATACACAAATATGGTATAAACGCCAACTCAAATAAAATGTATGTCTATATACGTGAATGTCTTTTCATATACAAAAATATACATGCCAACTAGACATGTAAGAATCCCAAAACTATCTATAACATCCTAAGCTACTGATGGATCATCAAAATTGATACTCTTCACCGCACTACTCGGCTCTGAAGGATCTTGCATAAGAAAAAATAAATCACAATTAAGATTAGTTATTTTATATAACTCACATTCGAAAATTTAACATAAAAATGAACTATAATTCAACTATTCTTGTTTACCTCATCTCCATGTTTTCTCTTCAGATTTGGAGGCCTCTTGATGTATGTCTTCGATAGAGGAGGTATGTTTTCAATATTTTCATACACAACCTACATATGTTCACAAACATGACATTGATACAAGTTAGCATATAATTGTCACTGATAATAACGAATCTATGTCTAGATATGTATAATCATTATAAGTTATTTAAACTATTCATTCAATCATATTTGCATTCAATTACCTTTCCCTTATCTCCAGCTGCACTACCAGATCCCAAATTGCATAGCCCCTCACTTGTGCTACTTGTGGCCTACAAGAGTAAAATAAGATATACATGCAAGTTACTACATAATCTAATTAATGCCAATATAAATGATGAGCATGTATGTACAATAAAATACAAATGACTAGGTGCAATAATATATGTACCGTAAAGCTATCAAGGCCAAATGAAATGGCCATCGAGGTGCCCTCCTAGATCTGTGTCAACTCCTCCTCTATCATCAACTGTTAAATAGAACATGTAAATAAACATTTGTACTTAATATTAACTAGATTATAAATATTCATTTATAATGTAGAATAAATTGTGAAAATACAAATCTTACCTCTACATAATCAACGTATGATGAAGATGCCTCCTCGCCTCTAGCATGCGAGGACTCTCTAGGGTATCCTCCAGTCCCTGTCATAACATCTGGTGCATCGTGCATCTCATGCACCTCATAATCTACAGTGTGCACATGAGGATCAACAAGCTATCCAATTGAACCCAAGCATAGGTGTCCACACATGACACAACAATGGGGCACACAAATGTGTGGAGCCAAGGAGGACGTGGCAGCGCCATCGGATGCACTGCTACCATCAAAAGAAGACTGAGCTACTGCCCGAGCCTGAGAAACCAAAAGGCTACTCAAAGAGTGAGTAGTCGATATGGTCCGTGACACCGCCTCATAGATGGTATCTAGATTATGCACTAGAGATGGGAAATCAACAGGAGGAGGGGGGACATATGGGCTCTGGACTACTCTGACTTCCCTGGAGGTCTATTTTGGGGCATACCTAAACCCACACCCTGGAAAGGTTGGATGTCAAAGTAGTTCACATGTTTTCCTAAAACAAACTCAGCATACACTTTTTTGATGAAATAGAAGGGGACATCAAGATTGTTGTTGGGTGGTTTATCGAAAACCATCCACCAATGATCCCAAAAGTTTTTCACAATATCATCATGTGAACCATTTAATAGAAAGTTTTATTTTTTGGGGGTCTACGGGTTGACCAGTGTGGGGATTCACAAACAATGCAACGTTATCGGCTTTGGATATCTCGAGATCCTTGATCTCCTTATAGGACAAGCCATCTGCATATTGTTCCCTTATAGAATCTCACCACAAAAGAGAGACATTGTGCTCCTTGGTGAAAATTTCTATACTCTTTATGATGGATAGGAGGGGATCAAATATTGGGTTTAGGCGAGGGATCCTACGATAGACATCTACAATCCCCCTCAATTGGTTCAAATTTTATGCAATTAAATCCTGAATTGAGGGGGGGTTTGGCAAATGAGGGTTTTGTGCAGGAGGGTTTGGTTGTTGCGGTTGTGGTTGATCAATGTTTTCACTGTTATCCCCCATTTTTAACCTAATTGAATGTAAACAATTGAATTTAGTTAACAAATTTGAACAATTTTGAATTTGATTTTAAAAAACCCAGTTTTCATGAAAAAAACATATTTTGAATGAAAAAACAAATAAACATTAAAAAAATGCAAAAATTTGAATGAAAATGATGAAAAACAATAAAAATCCTGCCTTTTATTGGTTTTTTTTGCAAATTTGGGTCACAAAATCGTATATCGAATTTGCTTCAATTCACACAGCCCGTGGGTAAAAAATAACCCATGGGCTATCATAGTCCTCTTTTATTGTCTCAGAGAAATCAGATATCTGATTTTTATAGTTAAATTATTTTAAAATAACAATATATTATATAATGTATTATTATATTATATAATATAATATAATAATATATTATATATTAAATATATTATATAATATAATAATATATTATATAATACGTATTATATAATATATAATATATTATTATATTATATATTATATATTATGTAATATATAATATATTATTATTATGTAATATGTAATATATTATATAATATATCATTTATTTTTTAATTTAAAATTACCTATAAAAATTGGATATCTGATTTGCCTAGGTGTTTACCATGCCAAGATGTACTAACACCCAGGCCAAGCAAAAAGTCAACACGGATTTTCGTATTTTTAGGCGAGTGGAAAAGGCTATTTTTTTCACATTGCCACTTTTTGGCCCCCCATGATCCTGCACTAACCCAATTTAGGGACCCCAAGTCCAAGCAACATGAATGAATTGAATTATTTGATACAATATAAGATTCTATTTGTATTTATGATATGGCTACCAAATACATAAGATGAATGAGAGAATAATGAATTTCCTTTATGTAATTTTAGAGCTATTTAAGTTCTTCTCCAAGCAACATAGCATTATTTACTCCACTTTGGAAACTGCACCTATATTACACTCATCTTACTGAGATGCTTGAATTTTCTTACTTTAATTATACATAGAGCAATTTAAACCAAACAAATTGAGGGTCGAAAGTTATATACTATAACAACTTTACTACATGACATGGTTGTGATGAATTATATGTAGTCTTAAATGGATATGGTAGAGAAGAGTCATCACTTGCTTGGAGGTGGTTGTTAAAATTTGAAAGTACTCATTCCTCTTCCTACATGTCTTACTACTAGTAGAATAAACATTTCCATTGCAACGCCTCTATAGAACTATGGCCTAACTAATCCTAGTTCTAGTAATAAAATATATCCTCCATCTCCACCTAACTTGCATAATTAGATAATACTTGTTAGCAAAATAAAAGTATTAATGAGTTCACCATTCAATGCTCATTTTTATTGTGCTAGCTTTCCTTTAGGTCTATTGTTCAACTTTCTTTTTTCCACCATCAATGTGACCAATATAGTCCATATCAACAATTATGTTACACCCACTTTACCAAACCAAGTTTAAAATAATTATTTTGTTTGCTTATTGGAAGAGCTTACTATTGTACTCTCATTTGAGATTTGTACCTCGTTATCATCAAAATCCTTGATCTTCAACATTGAGAATGATGTTCTACAAGGGTTTCTTCTAAAAAAATAGGTTTGTTGGATCAAATAATCAAGAAGATCCTTCCTCCATCCAATCCCAACAACAATAGAAGTAATTGGAGCAACATTGAATGTATGATATTATCCTTCCATATACATCTAGTACTACTATTCCCACATGTAGTACTACTATGTTACATCTAATTTGCACATTGTTGACACACAAATATTGATAAAAAAATTACCAATATATGTACATGTTTAGCACCATTGGGAGAAATTGAAAAATATGGCATAAACAACAAGCTTATGACTAATGGATTTATAATTAAATGCTCTAGTTCTTCTATAAAAAAGGTAGGCAATATTTTAAGGAGATTTTGTAGAAAACTAGTTTAGAGATAACTAATCTACCCACCTAAAAGGTCTTAGTTACATCGAAGAATTTTTAATCTTCTTTTGTTTTAATTTTAAATCTTAATTCTTGTACCTTCAAATTATAGATAAATGGCATTTTGTGTGATTATAGTTTTAAGTAGGCTAATGTTTTAGTTTAGTAAACTATACCATAGAACCAAAGTTATTTACATTGAGTTTTTCACTACATCCCATGTCCTTTGACTATTACAAGTTCATTGCATCTTGAAATTGCTCAAGTTACAATCAATTTTATCTATATCACCCTAGATCAAAAAGGTTACATATATTAAGGATATAATAAATTCATTGTCATTAAACATTACAAAAAAAAACATAGTTATATTTTTTCTACGTTTTATGTTACAATTAAATTTAAGAACTCATTTCAATATGTATTGTTTTATTTTCTTTGAAAGCCTTTTTTAACAAAATATATTGTTAGATTACTTACTATTTGAGATGTTAATTGGAAGAATATTTAATATATGACTTTATGAAAGGGTCAATTTATAAAAATGATCATTTCTTTATGAGAACCCCAATGATCATCCAACTAAAAATGCACTATGTTTACATTTATTCTTAACTCATCCTCAATTGACTAAAAATAAAGTAAAAAATCAAACAATATGTATGAAATTAAGCACTTCATCTATTTTGAAGGTGACCTATACATTTACTACTATTTGTCCTCAAATAATTGAATAAAAGAAACATTCCAAACAATCATTCACCACCATCACTGCTTCATATACCTTTGCGTAATCCCCAAATTTATCAATTCTAATCTATGCATATGATACTATAATTCTATATCACATTACTATGAATAAATGTGTGGACAACGAAGCTCATCAAGACAGAAAGGACATTTTTAGGAAATATTGTTTAAAGAAGAAAGCTATTTCAAAAAAATGAAACTGCTCTGTGAGTCACTTTCGTATCTTCTTACTGTGCCCTACAAGGAAAGAGACTGATATGGGGGGCCCTCTTAAAAGGACGGAACCAAAAAACTATGAAGTGTTGCAGAGTAATGAAGAAATTTGGGATCTCTTCCATAATGTAGGTCTAACCCCTTATTTTCTTGCCATGAAAGGGTAGAACATGGCCTTGTTTGCAAGATTCTGTAACTCATGGCAGAATGGTACGGTTACCATGGGAAGTATATCTTATGTGGTGTCGCTGGAGTTTATCATAGAGGTCACGAGACTGAAAAATGAAGGGGAAAAAGTTGAGAGGCAAAGTAATGTGTACTACAAGGCTTACATGAAGAAATTCTTCGAATAGGGTGAACGACCAGTTGCTATTGAAAATGGGTATGGTCGCTCTGCTCTCCCTAAACCCTACCCAATTAAAGCTATGAGATTTCCACAATCCATTTTGTATACTAGTTTATTTTTTGTGGATTTGATTGTGTGTAATTTTTTCCCATTGTTAATTATTTCATTATGAAATATTTTATCTTGGAAGGGCGCTACACTACTATTCTAGTGTATCACTTTCCAATTCTAAATCATATTAGGCATGGAGAAAGGGTTAATTTGCCTTTTCTATTTTCGTCCTTAGAATCTTGTATTGAAAATGGGGCTAATCTGCCAATTCATCAAGGCTTAATTTACCTCATGTATAAATTTTGTTTTGACCATTCCCCAAACTCTAGCCATTTGCTATCCCTCCCTAACATTGTTGAGAAAAAGAAGAAGAAACAGGGTTCCTCAACCAAGATTGAATTAATTGAATCCAAACCTCTTTGCTCGTTAGACTCTACTCTCCCGGTTAAATCCAAGGATAGGAAAGCCCCAATGTTACAGGAAATGGAACCTCTTGAGGTAGCCCTTCTTAATATCAACTTGGATAAAAGAAAAATGGAAACCCCAAAGAACAACCCTGCCAAAGTCAAAAAGACTGAAAAAGACTCGGTAAGGAAGAATATAACTATTGACCTAGACCTACATGACTCTGAAAATGAGGAGGAGAAGTTTCTGTAGAAAGAAAGAAAAGTGGGGAGCTCAGGGGAGAGAAGGTCGGCTAGACTCCATGAAAAGGAGAAGAAAAGCATGACGAAGACAAAAGAGTTGGTGGCAAATCTCGAGGATGTCTTTAATTTGGGGGAAACTAAAGAGATATCCACTGATAATCCGGAGGATGACGATTTGTAGACTGAAGAAGAGGATCAAGATGAGCAATTTAAAAAAGAAATGGAGGATGAGACTAAAATGGAGGAGGATTCTAAAAATCCAGACCAAAGCCCTTTGCCCCTCAACTGCATGGATGAGGAAGAGATAGTCCCTTGTTCACAAGAAATGCCGCAAGACAAACAGATGAGCAGTAATATGGAGGATCAAATAAAGGAGCTCAAAGAGCGTTATCTCAACCTAAAAGAGAGGAATGAATCTTTTAAGCAAAAGTTTGATGACCTGTGCGAGGCTTTTAGTTCTCTTTGTCATATTACTAATGGTGTAATGAACAAGGGAGTCATGGGAGTGGTGTTTGGATAGGGTAAAATAAAGAAGAAAACCAGGGAGATGGTAAAGGAGGGGAAGAAAGTGGAAGGCACTGAAGGCAAGAATGAGGAACAGGAGGACACTTGGGAGACCTAGATCAACGAACTTTAGTGCAACTGGAATTTGATCAGTAATGACTAGGAAGTCCTCTAGTTAAGTGGATTACTAGATATATAAAGTTTATAGTTTTTATGCTTTGTTGGGCCTGCGTGCCTCTTAAAACTGACTATATTTTGATGTTGACTGCTACTCTTATGTTTAATTCTAGAAAGATTAGTATCTCTGTTAGTATGATAGGTAGATGGTGTTAGAGTTAGCATGTTTAGCTATAGAGACATGTTAATTTTCGATCATTTTTTATGGTAGGCTGTTATTAGTATTGTTTGGCTGGCTGTAGCCAGAATTTTTGTTGTTGTTTTGAGACATTGCTGTTCTAAGGTTCAGGACCTTCTCCCTGCTAATATAATAAAAAACATTATATTAAATATCAAAATTATTTTAATTTTATTCCAGATAAAATAGAAAAATCTGTAAATGTTTATTATATATACATATATATTTACAATAATGCAAACACTAACCACTACATTACATTTGTTAACAAACTGAAAATCACAAAACTAATGTTCAACAGAAACGAACGGCTAGCGCAATCTGCAACACAATCTACAATCTGTTTTATCCGTGTTTTTGTATAACAAACAATTGCAGCTGTTGCTTGTTTTATTGTAGGCTAATGAAGGTCAACAGTTCACAGAAGTTCTATATTTTGTAATTTCTTTCATTTGTAAATAAATGACTGTTTTTGCAAGTTTTCTTCCTATTTTCCAACCAGATCTTACTGTGCTGTGCAGGATTAGATAACATTTTACACAAACACTACAAAGGAAAAGACAGTAAAATTTTGGCAACCTATGGGTGCCTCTCTATCTACCACTATGTAGCGTGGAAGACGTAATGGATCCCCTGCTACTCTCGCCCATGAGACCATACGATGCGGCATCTCCCCTTGTATTTGGAGACAAGGTGAACTGAGAACTGGCAGGTCGAACCGTTGGTAAAGCAACATAGATCGCCAGGGGCCTGGTGAGAGGCAGCTGCGGCAGCTCCTCATCTGGGTTCATGAGCACTTGGATGGCTTGTCTGATAGAAGGACGTAACTGTGGATCAGGATGCGAGCACGCTAAACCCAAGATCAATACTCTTTTTATCTGCTCTTCATCATGATCAGGCCCTTCCAATTTGGGATCCACACACTGCAATACTCTCTCCTCGCTGTAAAGCCCCCAAATCCAGTCCACCAAATTTCGTTCAGCCAATCGGGACTCGCGCTCCACCACTCGCCTACCCGCGGCCACCTCCAAAAGCACGATCCCAAAACTGAACACATCTGATTCTGCGGTGGCCTTGCCCGTGTAGCTGCACTCGGGCGCAACGTACCCGGGCGTACCCGCCAGCAGTGTCATCACGCCCGGATTATGATCGTCGTGCTCGATAAGCCGGGCCAGACCAAAGTCCCCCAGGCGGGCGTTGAATTTCCGGTCGAGCATTACATTGCTGGGCTTCACGTCTCGGTGAATGACTCTCTGCTCCCATTCTTCGTGCAGGTACAGCAAAGCCGAGGCCAGGCCGCACAAAATCCTGTGGCGCCGCGACCAATTTAAGGCCGGGTCCCTGGTTCTGTCGTAAAGAAACTTGTCCAAGCTTCCGTTGGGCATGCAATCGTAAACCAGAAGAAGCTCGTCACGCTCGTGGCACCAGCCCTGAAGCTGCACCAGATTCCGGTGGCGGAGGCGGCCGATGGTGTTGATTTCTGAGATGAATTCCCTTTCACCCTGCTTTGACCTGTCGGAAATTCTCTTCACCGCCACCAACGCCACGTCTTCGTTGCCGCCGGCGTTGAAGTTTCCTCTGTAGACGCTTCCGAACCCGCCGGTTCCTAGAAGTTCCGCTTCGCTGAAGTTGTTGGTGGCGGCGGCTAGTTGACTGTACGAGAATCGTTGAGGCGCGTTATGGATTATTGCCAGCTCTTCGACGAAGCTTCCTCGGCCAAGAGTTATAGTAGCCTGGTTTTTCCTTTTCAATCTCTTAACCGCAAACCACGAGGTTATTAATCCAACCGTAACCAGTCCGACCATAATTGAGCCCACCAAAACGCCGACTTTGACCCCACCGTTGGATCCTAGCGGTGTTCCCACCGGGGACAAATTCAGAGAAGACTCCGGCAACACCACGGACCTGAAATTCCAGTTGAGAATTCTTTGTATTTCGAATGAATTCCCGGTTGTTGCAGAAAATCCCACGTACGCCAATCTTGGAACAATTTTTTCGAGCTGCACCGTGCGATTGAGAAGGCTTACGTAGGCCGAACTACTGTTTGCATAGCGCGCATAGATTTGCAGGGATTTAGCCCACCCGTCGTAGTCGACCCGGACTTGTATTGCTCGCGCAGCCTGGATATCCATGCCGTGCTCTTCCATACTAGCAGTTGCGTTGGATTTGATGCCCTGGATGTCGATGCCCACATGATTGACGTCGACTGGGTCAAATTCATTATGGAATGTGTCGAATTCGATGGCAAGCTGGCCGGTCGTGTTTCCGTCCGTGGACTGGTTGAAGAGGCCGAGGAATGCCCCGCTGCTCTTTGCTATAAAGCTTTTTTTGTTTTCTGATACAATGATGAAGGCAATACCGTCGCCATTGAAATTCCTGACGGCTGTGATGTTTTTCACGAAGATGGTGAAGGCGGTGGTGAAACTCGCCGGCCACATCGTGATCTGCTTGCGGTACAGAACCCTTCCGATAGACTGGAGAAGATAAGCCGTTTCGTTTATAGATGAAACGTTTATAGTGGGGTTTAAATCTGGCGTTAGATTGATATAACCATATTCAGCAGAAAAGTTAGCGTCCCCCATGTATATGAGCTGCTGGCTGTTGTTTTGCGTAAAGTTGGCAAAGGAAAATTTAGTGCTGCTGCCATTAGACTGCTGTGCAGAGCAAATAAAAACTGGAAGCAGGCATATCAAAGCACAAATTTGATTTTTCAACATTATCATCCTTGTAATATCTAGTAATCGGATCTCCCAGCCTTTACAGTTAAACCACTCCAGATAGATAATCAATTGTTCAGAAATCCGTTGGTTTTGGCTCACATTACATGTGGTTTGTCATGTTCTTCAGACTTGACTTTGAATGGCCAAAATGTTTGCCGCTTAGTTCAATCTTCGATTATGACTCTTTTGGAAAATTAGATGTAGTTTATACTATTATTCATTGTGGACTTTTGAATTCGTTGGAAACTTAGATGTAGTTTAATACTATTCGTTGGTAGTTATACTATTCTTCATCCTAGAATTTGAATGATTCAAAATTGGCAAATATTCGTTCTCCTTTGCCTTTCAAGATTGGAATTTCACGTTTTCCATGTAGCGAGTAGCTCTCCGTGACATTAAATTGAAAACTACTATATGTTTGTATGGAAAGAAAATTCCTCTCTTTAATTCTATAATGCTTCCATCTCTTTAAAGTAATCGAAATGATCAAATCTACTTAATATTGAATTAGATGTAAATGAAAAATTTAGTATTAATATAATTATTGAGGGATGAGATATTTACAAGTTTGATTTTGTTATTGATTAGTTTATTTATTATAATAAGAGATTAAAAATAAGATTTAAAATATAAATTATAGATTTAAAAGATGTGATAGAGTTGTATTAGAATTTGTGATGTTGTAAACAAGATTATATCTTGTAATCTATTTTACTATTAGACCTATATTGAAACAACTTTCATAATAGAACAATATAATAGATAACATGTTGCAAATACTTGATAATATTATGTCATTTTGAGGGGGATACCTCTAGTAGTCCACAAGAAGAATGCAATACTTCACATGATGATAATAGCTAGGTTTCGTTCACACCTCAAATTTGTGTGTCTAAATTTCCCTTTATTGTGCTCCATAAGTAATGTATTTGGCCCTATCCACCTTGTGTTGGAGAAATATTTTGTTGGGTCCCCTATATTGAGTAATTGTCTAAATATATTCATTCAAAGTGTTTTATCATATATCCTTAGTAAAATTTGTTATAACATGCTTTTGTGGTATATGTCATGTAATTTCACTTTTCTTTGTGTGACTTTGCAAATTTTGGGGTTTCGAGGTTTCTCAGACCATCATCCCCAACAAGATCATCTTTCCCCTAAGTTCATTTTCTTTTAAGTCCAATATTATGACTTTAGTCACCCACATATCCTTTCTTCAACTGTTGACTTGTCTACCCAAAGTTCAACTTTGCAAAATTTGGGGTTTAAAGGTCCCTCATATCGTCATACCTGTCATGCTCAACATACTCAACATGCCATCCATCACAACTAATAAAACTAATTCTACTCTAAGATTATTTTACTTGAAATCCAATATTATGAGTTTAGTAACCCATACATCCTTTCCTCAATTATCAACTTTCTTTTCCAAAATAGGTATATTGTGAGTTTAGTAACCTATGCCTCTTTGCTACATGCTTTTCACACCATCAGATGCCTCTCTTTCTTATGGATGCACGCTAAGAAGAGGGAAAATGGAGCAAAGGTGGGTAGAGAGTATTTCCACATTGAATAGAGACAAGAAAGAAGTGTCAAATTGAAGAATATTTCTACTTTTCCTTTTGCCAAACAAAAGAAGGTTCCACATTACATAGGAACAACTAATGTAGCAATAGAATAATATACCAAAACATATACACCTTAAGGAAACATTGATTTTTAATTTAGGCACCAAAATATTATCAATGAGATATCAAATTTTTTAAAACCCATGCCAAAAATAGAGTCATTTTCAAGTTTCTAGAAGGAAATATTACAAAATAAAACAAAAAATTAACCTTATGAAGAATATAATAGAAATATGAATAGGATAGGTTTCAAAATACTTGCAAATGCTTTGAAAATTCACAGATTCAAATGCTAACAAGAGTAAAATCATGCCAAATAATAGCAATTTCTAGCATATTAACTATAGTTTCACAAATTATACTCAGTGTATTTATGCCATTTTTGCATTGATCCTGGTACACTTACAAAAAAATTCATGATCGATATTTTATCATTCTAACATCATATTTTCTAAAGATGAAGCATTAATAGCCCTTTGTCCAATTTTGGTATTGGTTTGGTCAAACCGAAGTGTAGTGCATAGATGTCTATGTGGTGAGCAAACATTCTAAAAAGATTCTAGACTCAAATAGGTATATTCTAGATCAAGCTTCTTTTGACATGTCTTTCTTCACTTAGGCACATTTGGAATGGATATTCCTACCTGTTTTGAGCAACAAAACTCATCTTTTCTCGAGCTCATTTTTCATAATCACACTATTTGATCTCTTACTCTCACATTCATAGTGAAGCTCTATCAAAATCTACATGATATCATAGTATCCAAGTCTTCTCTTAAGCACAACCATATTGTCATCTCAAGTGAGGGGTCTTTGTTGTGTAACACTCTTCTATCCCTCTTATCTCTTGTATCTATTATATTACAATACAATATTATTTTAATCAAATATTTAAATATAATTATTATCTATTTTCATTTAATCATTTTTAAATTTTATCTCTAGTAATAGGGGCTGTCCTCCATTAAGTAGGGTTTTTCTTTTTTTTTGTCACACAATCTATTATTCTATCAATCTATCTATCTGCCTGTCTGTGAGGTTGGGAACACCGAAACGAGGGTTTTACTATGGAAAACCCCTATACAACCCCCAACATTTTTTACATATCTATGTGTGTAGATGGCAAGTAGATTGAAGGGACATGAAGATCTTTCTAGGATGTTTATGGAGTTTTCTAGTTTCTATCCATATAGACAATAGCATGTCATGCAAATGTCCTTGCAACATGATAACATCCAAGACCAAGACCTTCCCAGTTACAAGCTAAATTTTTTTTGCTATAAGCTTATACTTCCATTAGAATTTATTTTTTATCTTCTCGCATGCTTTAGTTATTTAGCATTTTTGCTTTACAAGAATAGTTTAGTATAGTTAGATTTCCTTTTTCTTATTGATCATCCTAGCTCACAAGAATTCTAGTAAGGTTTAAGGTAGCATAGAGTCATTTTCTCCTTGATATCTCATCATATCTATTATAGCAAATCCCTTGCTCTACATTAACATAGGTTGATGTGAATAGCATAGTAAATTGTCTTTACAAACAACCAACTTGACTCAATTTTTACAAGTTCAAAGTCAAATTTATGAGATACTATAGGATGATCCCTAAATGCAGAGCCAAAATTTTGATCAAACCAAAATACTTGCAAATTTTTCTAAATCCAACAAATATTTGTGAATTTTTTATATATATATTTTTTTCAAATTTCACATATCTATAAATGGAGTTCAAACTTACATGGTTGTTTCCAAATAACTATAAATTTCTTGTAAATATTTGAAAATATTTGATAACTTTGTATATTTGAACACAATTTAGGTTAAATTTTGTAACTAATATCCAAAATACATAGTATTTGCAAATAATAGTGAAAATTTACAAATATTGTCCAAACACAATAGTTTACTAGGATCAATCAAAATATACCAAATATTTGAAAAGATCTCATCAAACTTTACAAATATATGTTGAATTTGAACAACGAAGCCAAAATTGCAACCCTCACTCCAACTCTTCATGAAGAACTTACTTGCAAAAATAATCACATCTCCATTGCACTAGGAAAAGACTCTTATTTCATGCGATATTTGACTAGGAAGCTAGGCAAATCAAAACAAAAAAGAGACACAATAGAAAAGAAATGAAGATGATTGTCTAGAATGAGTGAGTGAAAATGTGTAGGAAGGGGTACATATATAGGAAAGTTATTGTACCCACCACCATACCTACCTTGCCACATAAGCAAGATGACACATAGGCAACCACCTTAGCACCTAAGTAGGATCAAAACACCAACCATTATAAGTGGATAATTAATTCACATTTAACTAAATAATAAAATATTATTTAATTAAATAGATAAATGAAAATTATGACGATGTGATAAATTAGAATATGGGGTAAATAGATGCAATAAATTAATTAATTATATTGTAATTGGATGCAATTAATTATTAGTGGATGATTTGATAATAAAATAATGAATGAAAATCTAAAATAAGGGCCAATAAGAGGGATATATTTAGTATCTACAATATGCATGACTCCTCCTTGCACACATGTATAACTCAACATTCAAAGCACTTGAATGTATACAAACTTCACTTTGCATGCAAAGTGCCTAGACATGCACAACTCTATCATTGACTTGAGATAACTTCAACAAATGGGGTGTACAAAATAACATAATCAAACGCACATAAATAATTATATGAAAAATAATTAATTATGTTAGAAATTTTCAAATTTTGAGACACCTTATTCCTAACAATTTATGCCCTCAAACCTAGAGGAGATTGAAATATTAAAATAAGTTTGTTGAAGTATGAAAGTGTTGGAAGAAAATCATCTAGACTTGCTAAGGTTGTTGTGTATGACAAAGGGGTTATATGTTGTGATAGTAGGGTTGAGTGTAGGGTCAATAATATAACCTCAAACTCTCATATTTTAGAGTTTGAGAAAGAATGACAAGAAAGTTGTTTTGAGGAACCTAAATTTTTTGGCTACCTTGATCAAAATGAGGAAGATGAGACAAAATAAATTGAGATGTTGTCTAAGGATTTTGATAATATCTATATGAAGAGGGATGGCATGGAGTTTATTCATTATGAAAATGCTAGTCAAAATGAACATTTTGATGAATCTATGGCACCCTTGAGGATCTCAAGGTGATTAAATTACTTCAAATAAAAGAAAGACAAAAGAAAAATGTGTGATAGCTACAGAGAAATTTTGGACAACCTGTACAACGTAATGAAGTAGTTCCAGTATCTCTTCTTTCATTGTAGCTATCCTATATTTTATTCTTCATTATATTTTATTTGTATCTAATGTTTTAATAGACTTTTATGATCTATAAGAGATTGGAACCCTTCCCCACCTTATATAATAAAAATGATAGAACCAAAGATCTATATATTTAGTAGGCATTTATAAATGTCTCAATTTATAATCAATTTTATCTATACATCCTTATACTATCTTAGATAACAAAGGCTACATATACTAAGCATATAACAGTTTCAATATCATTAAAATATATAACAAATAAAATACTTAGTTATATTTATACATTTTAAGTGACAATTATATAAGCACTCATTTTACTATGTATAATTTTATTTTTAACATTTTGTTTGCAGATCTATCTTTTTTGTGAAGTTGCAGGTCGGATTTGCGACGACTCTGATTTATTGCGCGTCTGTGACTAATATTTTTGCGTTTGCGTTCTAATTTCGCGTATGTGATCTCTTTTATCACGTTTGTGTTTTTTTGTTTATTTTTGCAGGTCTTAGATCCCGAAATCGCATGTATGAATTATGTTATTGCGCCTATGATCGAAAATCAGGTCTAGGTTGGATATTTTCTCATTTTGAAATTTTCTGTTTGTTTTAAGTGCTATTTTTTTCCGAAATCGCATCTGTGACTCATATTTCCACGTTTATGACAAGAAAGTGCGTCTGTGTTTCTTGCTTTCGCATCTATGTCCAGATTTTGTTTTGCAGGTTCCATATCTCTGAATCACGTCTACGTCTTATATTTCTACATCTGTGTTCGAAAGTCACATCTGCATTCGGTATAACTGCGTTTTTATTTTTTAGCTTTCATTATCTTTTCATTTTAGGGTTTCTCGATTGGGTTTTGACCTAATCCCTTAATTGGACTAACGAAGTGGTGCATCTCTTTTGAAAAGGAGAAAATATCTTATTGTAGAAGGGCCCCCTTTGACATTTGGATTTGATTTGATCTTGTGTAGATTCCTCTTCAGGTTCTTTATAAAGCATTTTGTGGAGATCTTCTTCTTCCATCTCACCCTATTTGTAGAATATTGTTGGATCCCATTTTATAGTAATAGTGGATAGTTTTTTAGAGGGATGTGGTCATCCATAATCTTTAGGAGAATCCATTATTTATCTTAAATACATGGTTTGATTCAAAGTATATTCTCCCATGCCATTGTCCTTGTATTTTCCTTTAAGCTCAACTTGTTTTGATGTAGAAGGTTTTAATGATTCTCAATCCACATATGTTGATGATGGAGTTACTTCTCCATTAATTGGTATTATTA
Organism: Cryptomeria japonica; assembly: GCF_030272615.1. Taxonomy (NCBI): domain Eukaryota; kingdom Viridiplantae; phylum Streptophyta; class Pinopsida; order Cupressales; family Cupressaceae; genus Cryptomeria; species Cryptomeria japonica. The sequence goes on along the minus strand of NW_026729396.1, from coordinate 36,343 downwards.
TTTATGATCCTGGTCATAGGTTATTAAAATATATGAACATATTTGGATCACCTTTTATTGTTACTTCCACTCCATTGTAAGGGAATTTAATACATTGATGATATGTTGATGGTACTGCTCTCATCTCATGAATCCATGGGCGTCCCAAAAGTATGTTGTATGTGAGATCTAAATCAAGGACTTGACAAACCACATCCCTCATGATTGGCTCAATTCTTAGAGGTAAGGTGACTGTTCCCTTGGATGAGAGTTCTTCGTCATCATATGATTTAATGGTGATCTTGCTCTTTGAATTCACAATTTGTTCAGAATATCCTAGTTGTTTAATAGTATTCAATGTACAAATGTTCAGACCTGCTCCTCTGTCTATCAAGACTCGTTTGATGCAGTTTTTATAGAGAAAAGCCTCAATATAGAGGGGTGCATTGTGTGGTTGGCATATGGATACATCATCTTCTTTTGTGAATGTAAGGAAATGTGGAGTAGAAAGGTACCCCACCATGGCTTGAAATTGGTCAACGTTCATATTAGTGGGTATGGAGGTTTCTCTCAAGGTTTTATCAAGAATGGCTTTATGTGAAGGGGATATACGTAAGAATTCAAGAATGGAAATGAGGGCGGGTGTCTTCGCTAATTGATCTAGAAGGTCATACTCATTTTTGGTAGATGATGAGGCTGTGGTCTTCGGTGGAACACCTTGAAAGGTGACTTTACCTCGATGGGTTATGACATTACATTCAAAGGTTTCATCTTTAGAGGATGAGGAAGATGGTCCAATGCCTTTTAAAACAACTTTACTCCTTTGGGTAGAACCTTCAGGAGTTTTGTCCTTTATAATAATGGTAGAAACATAATTTTTTGTTGAAATGTGGTTAATGGTAGAACCATAATAATAGGACATCTTAGCACAATTGGCTTGATTATCTGTTTTGGCTTTTCCTTTATCATGTTTAGGGAATGGTTCCTTAAACACCGCATGTTTCTCATTGGAGGTATGACCATCAACTTCTATGTTGCCCTTGTCGATAAGATCTTGTATAACATCCTTCAATCTGTGACAATCGCCAGTTGTATGTCCTTTGCTTTTGTGATATTCACAATACTCATCATCATTCCACCATGCAGGTTTTACTTTTGGTACATAAGGTGGATTATCTAGTAGTGTTATGAGCTTGTTTTCAACCAATTTCTTGAATGTTGTCTCAATTGGCTCTCTCAATGGAGTGTATTTACTTCGACACTTTGATGGCCTTTGTGTGTTCACTTGATTGTTCACATCGGATGAACTTGCTCCAGGGAAAGTCATTTTAGGTTCTACAACATTTGCATCCACTACCCCATCATTGACTATGTTCTTATTATTGTTCCAAAAGCGGGGATTTGTCTTTCCCATTTGATTCCTTTTTATTCTCTTTGAATATCTCAATGAAGCCTTGTTCAATAAGGAATTTCTCAATTGCCAATCCCTTTTCTATGACTTATTTAAAAGTAGATAAACAAGATTTTCTTAGTTCATATCCAATATCCTTGTTGACATTCTGAGTGAACATTTCTACTATTTATTTTTGTGGGATATCACAAGAGCATAGACTAGCAATACCTCTCCATTGCTGTAAAAATGAAGTAAAGGACTCCCCATTTTTTATGTTTTGTGTTGCACAAAGTAGTTACTGACACATTTGTTTCAATGTTGTATGAGAAGTGTTGTATGAAAGCTTCTACCAGATCACTCCATGACTTCACTCTAGGCGGGAGTTGGGAGAACCATTTCATGGCTTGTCCACCTAAGCTTTGTGGGAACAATCTCATCAAGTATATTTCTTCTCTTGGTACCTCAATGCAAGCTATGAAAAATTCTCTTATATGTGCCTTAGGATCTCCTTTGCCTTTATATTTGTCAAATTTTGGTGTCACAAAATGTGGAGGAAATGGAGGAATTGGAACACTTCTATCAAATAGATAAGGACATATGTCTTTCATTGCGTACTCTTGCTTTTATGTATTCATGTCCACCATTTTCTTTTGTAAATCCTTAATCTGTTGCTGCAAGTTATTCTTGGGCCCAAAAAACTAGAGAAACTCATGATTATGACACAAAAAATCTCCTAGGACATTGAGGTGATGAAATTCAATCACGAACAAAGGATTGATAAGGTGGAGCAATCCATGGTAGAGATTAAGAAAAATCTCAAGAACCTGGTCGACATAAGTAAAGAAGCCATGAACAATAGTATTGAGGGGCTTGAAAAGATTAATGCCATGGTTATTGATTATAGATCCTACCATAGCAAACTAGTGAAAGATCTTGGAGGAGATGATATGGCTGCTGGAGATAAGAAAACCACTAGACCCAGTTCCAGAAGAGCAGAAGCAGCAACAAGGGTACCTCTAGATTCATTATGGAGGAGTTGGAGGAAATAAAAAAGATTTCCATCCAAAAGAACAAGGATTTGGTGCTCTCTCTTAACTGAGAGCTTTCTCTTTTGTTTTATCTTGTTTGTCTATGCTTCCTTTATTTTCGTGACTGCTCGGGGTTGCTACCATGTTTTATTGTTGTTTCATGTTTGTTTGGTTGATGGCCAGCTATTGTAAATCTTTTGGTTTCGGGTCCATGTAAAACCCACTTATCTTTATCAAAAATAGTCTTTCTTCTTCTTTCAAGAAAAAAACTATACTCTTTTCTCTTCACAGAAAAGTAATAGCAATTGGAAATAAATAACAACAAATATAGAAATGAGACTTTTTTGTAAGATTTTCGGAACATAAAGGGAAGCAAAGTTTCCATGAAGGCACAAAGACCTCCGTCACCTCCTCGGGATGGGAAAACAGAAAGAAATCTCAAAGTCTTCAACTATCTATTCCCCTATAAACCTTTTTAGATGATTTTCTGCTAACTAAGACCAATATGTAGCAGCTCAAAGTCTAACTACATGATGCACTTCACCTTGCATGCACAAGTCTTAAAAATAGACATAGGACAAAGTCTACAAGATATCTTCCTACTTTAGATTTCCGCAATAGTTTCAGATATGATAAGTAGCTCAAAGTCTGTAAGACCAAACCTGAAAACCAGACATATAACTCTAAATAGAATTAGCAACTCAAAGTCTGCAAGATTGAATTTAAATCCCTCTTTCATAATAGAAAAAAACTCACAATCAACTCTAGAAAATGTCATCACATAACAACTTGAATTACCACAAAGTCTCAACACAACTTGCCTCTTTTAATGAAAGCAATCTAATTTACATCTAAGCTCAAAGTCTTAGAGTGCACATACAAACTGGCAGAATTTTGTTGCATTGCCACAAGATAAAGATCACAATAGACCCCCTCAAGTATTTATAGGAGAGCAGTTGTAAAGACGTCAATCTAGGATCTAACCCTAAACTACTCTTTATTCATAAATAAACTTAAAATTTCAATCTCTAAGCATATTTTATACAAGATATAAGCAACATCGAATAGATCATAATAATGCACATGAATAATACAATATCCAATACTAAGAAGTTCTTATTTCCTACTTAGGCTTCCAAATTTCCTTAAGAATATACAAGAAGATGCATCCGTCAATCTTTAGTCTTAGTTGCTTCCTTCTGTCTTTTGAACGTAGACGAGAACAAGAATCAGGCGCTTTTTTCGCCCAACCTTGAAGCTTACGCTTCCCCAAAATTCTTGGTCAATCAAGAATACCCAACCTTGCACGAATTGGTTTAACCAAAGAATTCGAAAGCAAGAGGGAATCTGGTGCATGCCTAGATAATATATGCATTTTCATTTTTCCTAGTTCATTCTAAGAAACAAGCATTCGCTATCATACTAGGATGTGGTAGAGAGTATAAATAAGGAATTTCCATCTTTTTCTACGGATAATTCAAACAATAAATCGGCCGAGTATATGCCATGCACAACAAAATAATAGTTGGAAAAAGCAACTATTCTCCCTAAAGCATCCACATTCGGCACCCGTCCCGAAAGGTAAATTTTTCCAACTCAAGCTTAACCCTAGCTTGATTCCCTCAAACACAAATTCTTTTGAGAATACAATCTTTCTTTTAAAACAAAAATAGAGATATCATTTTTGTTGTTTACTAATCATTACTTGTCTAATATATCTATCGAAGACAATCTTTCATTTTTTGGAAAACGATAAACGTTTATAAGTAATAATCTTAAAATCAATCTTTCGTCTAAAATAAAGTACATACAATAGAAGGTGTTAAACATGTATGAAATTAATCTCATATGTAACCAAAATTATGCAAACACATTCTAAAAATAGAATTAAAACTAATCATTTTTGTGCAAAATACGATATTAACAACATCTTTTCTCTAAATTCTTTTCTTCTATTCCACAATGGTTTACAAAGCATTTCAAATACGATATTAATAATTGATACCCATTTGGATGTACATATCTATTATCTAAAGTTCCATTTCTACACATTCTATACCAAATTTAACAAATAAAATAAAACATAAACAAAGGATTCTAACCTCTCGGAAACTTAGAGTGGATTGTAAGCTTTTGACCTTGTCGTTCTTCGTCAAATGATTCCATGCCTTGATCGCAAGTCTCTCTTTCTCTCCAACTATTCTTATCTCTATTCAACTATCTCTCTATCGCTCAATCTCCACGATATTATCCAACTATTTTTCCTCTATATCAAACTATTCTTCCTCTCTATCAAACTATTCTTCCTCTTTATCAAACTATTCTAACCCTCCCTTCAAGAAATTATCGCTCTTCTAATCTCGTGTGAGAAAGAATGAAAGAATGAGTATGTGTATACGTCTATTTATTCTAATATTTGGCTATGTTTGTTGCTATCCTCTGGGTCTTATTTACTGTTCCACTATTTCTATTGTCATGTGGTTGTAACTGTAATCTCCACGTAGTTCTATGATTTAAATATCATCCTTGTTTTGTGGCAAGTTCGAGTCTTATTGTTTAAAACTTCCAACCGTTTCAGTTGGAGCTTGATTGCTGCATGGAATCTGTTGACTTCAGCTTATCCACCGCAGAGTCACATTGCATGCCAAGTCTAATTCAATTTAAGTTTTGATTATATGTGTCGATTAAGGAAGATATCATGGCTTATGTGTTTTACACGTTATTTATGTTTTGATAGTGGTAGTGGTAGTCGGTGGTATCTCCCTTAAGCTACGCCTACCTTAAACAACTTTGCCTCCCACCGTTTTGACCTGCGTTTAAAGGCTTTGACAACGACCACCATGTATGGAGGGGGTTCTGCTAACAAACCAACCAAAGCGGCTACCGTGGGTGGAGGAGTCTGTTAACACACCGACCAAAGCGGCTCTTCCTTTGGCTTCTAACGATCGACCACCTTTTTCAACCCACCACCTTATATTAATATGTTTAATATTATATTTATATATTAAATGACTCTTTTTTAATATTAAACATTAAACTTTATTTTTTTTAACAAATTCTTTGATAAACCTTTTCTTTGATTAAATACATTATTTCGAATGGTCATGATCATAAAATAAGAAAATAATCACTTAAGCATAATTAAATATTCAATATATAAATGTGTATATATATATATATATATATATATATATTATGGATTTTTATAAAATAGTTTAATTCCTCAAACCTATTTACATATTTGATAATTACACTCTTATCTATAAGTTTGTGATCGAATTATCATTAGAATTCATATACACATGCATATAATGCGTATATATTTTTGATCTCAATTGATTACGTATGTATAAGCAAAAGTCTTGTTGAAATCAAATTTTACTATAATTGGATATTGATATATGTATATGATTGAATTATTATATACATATACATTTTATACTATTGACCAATTTACAAAAGTACTTATTAGTATGCTTTTCCATACATTATACATATTTGAACAAGAAGGACATAAAAACCTAGGGCCAATATTCATTTTCAAATCATCTACACATTTTATCTCTTTTAACCATAAAGCTTAATATTTCACCATTAATCATGCAACTTAAATTCAATTCAATCGCCACTCACATCATGCAATCAATCCACATGTATAATTATTTAAATCAATCTACTACTCATTCCAAATTCATCATTTCAATTTGAACAAACACTCAATAAGATCATTTAAATCATCCGTCTTTCAAGATGCAAATATAAATCCTAATGTGGTGTGTGAAAGATTCCCGTTTCCATTGAAGTCGTTCAGTTAAAAGCAATTCTACCTGATTCGTGTTCTCACCTTCGACCTCCTTCACCTCATCCTGCATTACTTGCACTCAAAATTTTATCAGCATTGACAAACCCAAAAGAATATTGAATTTCATATCATTTGTAGGAGTAAAAAGCATACTATATTTCCTCATACTAGATTATGAATGATCTAATCTATTTTAAATTTCAAAATCACATTACATCTTTAAATTGTACAATATTAAATAAAACGATTCGTGACATCCTTCTCCTCTAGGAAGAGACATCGTCTCGATGTCTTGCCACTCATCAATATTCACAAAACCATAATATCTCACAAAATGTCAATCTTACCTCAAATTCAAATAATAATACCAAGATCACATAGGCTATCCAAGTTTGCATCATAAAATAATAATAATTGTTTCAAAATATCCAAATTTAAATAGCAGTTATTTCCTAAGAAAGCAAATGAGGAAAATGACGGTCAATCATCTCAGCATCCTCCCAAGTAGCACTATCCTCAGAATATTGGTCCCACTGAACCTTATATTGAGTGAAATCTTTGCTACGTAGCTTCACACTACGCTGATCTAGGATTTGGATGGGCTCCACTAGCACCACCCCTGGATCCTGAACCTGTGAGGATTGCCAATCAAGAATATGAGATGCATCAGCATTGTAAGGTTTCAATAAAGACACTTGAAACACATTATGGATTCGAGCTAGAGCAGGGGTTGAAGCTAATCTATAAGCAACTGGATTGATAACCTCCAGTACATCAAAGGGTCCCACATATCTTGGAGCCAATTTTGATGATTTTCCAAACGAGATAGAGCTCTTATGAGGTTTGACTCTCAAAAAGACTTTATCTCTTGTAGTGAATTGTCTAAAAGTTCTATTTCGGCCTGCATAACTCTTCTATCGGTCAGCTGCTTCCTTCAATCTACTCTTAATCAACACCATTTGTTCATCCATTTCCTTGAGTAAATCTGGACCAATAATGATCCTATCCTAGTCTATCCCAACTGATAGGTGTGCGACATTTTCGCCCATAGAGTGCTTCAAAAGGTGCCATACCTAATGATGCATGAAAGGAGTTGTTATAAGCAAATTCAACTAAGGGCAAGTACTCCTCCCATTTGTACTGCTGATCCATGCAATACATTCTCAAAAGATGCTCCACTACCCGATTAACCCTTTCTGTTTGGCCGTCAGTTTGAGGATGATATGCTGAGCTAAAATTTAGCCTTGTTCCCAATGCTGCATTTAATGTTGTCCAAAATCTGGAAGTCATCCTGGTATCCCTATTAGATATAATAGTTTCTGGAACTCCATGTAATCAAAAAATTTCTTGCACAAATTTCTTGGCAAGAACAAATGATCCATCTTTTAGATTACCAGGTATGAAATGTGAAACTTTAGTCAACTTGTCCACCACTACTAAGATAGTGTCAGGCTTATTCTTACTCATCGGTAATCCTTGCATGAAATCCATACTGATTACCTGCCACTTGTATTTTGGTATAACATGTTGAAATAGAAGTCTTGTTGGATGAACATGTTCAACTTTTACTCTTTGACATTCTAGACATTATGCTACATACTCAACCACTTCTTTCCGGAGTTTAGGCCAGAAATACAATGTTTTCAAATCAGCTACCATCTTTGTTATTCCAGGGTGTCCTGAATAAGGTGTATTGTGCATCTCATGTAAGATCAACTTCCTCAACTCTCTTCCTTCTGGTATATACATCCTTCCTTGATATCTCAAAATACCCTCTGGTTCTATCTCATATCCATCATAGTGATGGTTTGAAGAGTCTCTTTCCAATGCTTGTTTAACTCTTATATAATGTTCATCTTCGGAAAGATTCTGCAACACTTGTTGCTTCAAATTTGTCCTTGTTGTAACCATTGCAGATAGGTGTCTTCTTCTGCTGAGACCATTAGCTACTCTATTTTCCTTCCCTTGGATATATTCAATACCAAAGTCATACTCACTTAGAAATTCAAGCCACCTTCTCTATCTTGCATTTAGGTTAGGTTGTGTAAAAATATACTTTAATCCTAAATGATCCGTTTTAAGCTCAAAAGGCTTCCCTAAAAGGTAATGCCTCCACATTTGTAATGCATGCACAATAGCTAGTATTTCTGAATCATGCGGAGCATAATTCATCTCATATTGCTTTAGCTTTCATGATTCATATGCAACCACCTTTCCTTCTTGCATCAATACTGCTCCCACACCTTCACTCGAGGCATCTGTAATTACTACAAAATGTATGTTGGGATCTGGTATTGTTAATACTGGTGCTGTTGTCAATTTCTTCTTCAGGAGTTGAAATGATTCCTCGCATTTCTCAGTCCATTCAAACCTTTTTTCCTTTTTCTGAAGTGAGGTAATTGGTGCCACTATCCTGGAAAATCCTTCCACATATTTTCTATAATATCCTACAAGTCCCATAAAACTTTGAACTTCTGAAATATTCTGGGGCATTGGCCAATCTACTATTTCTTCTATCTTTACAGGATCAACTAAAATTCCTTCGGCGGATATGACATGACCTAAGTATTGCACCTTTTCCTGAAAGAAGGCACACTTAGAGAATTTTCCATAAAGTTTACAATCTCTCAATCATTGCAAAACTATCCTTAGGTGCTTCTTATGTTCTTCTTTATTCTTAGAATAGATCAATATGTCATCAATGAAGATTAAAACAAAGTCATCCAAGTATTCTCTGAAAATACTATTCATGAGGTTCATGAATGCTGTTGGGGCATTAGTTAAACCAAATGGTACAACTGTGAATTCATAGTGCCCATACCTTGTTCGAAATGCAGTTTTAGGAATATCTTCATCCTTAATCCTTAACTGATGATATCTGAATCGAAGATCGATCTTGGAGAATATAGATGCACCTTTCACTTGATCAAATAATTCATCTATCCTGGGTAGAGGATATCTATTTTTGATGGTTACTTTATTCAACATCCTATAATCAATGCATAACCTCAAAGTACCATCTTTCTTCTTTACAAAGATCACTAGTGCACCCCACGGGGATACGCTTGGTCTAATAAAACCTTGCCTAAGTAATTATTGCAGTTGAGCCTTAAGCTCATACAGTTCTGTCATTGTCATTCTATATGGAGCCTTAGATTGCGGCTCCGTTCCAAGTAAGAGTTCTATAGAAAAACCAAACTCTCTCTTAGGTGGGAACTTGGTAAGATCTTCTGGAAAGACATCTAGAAACTCTGCAAGGATAGGATAATCTGTAGGATTTTTCTCTACATTATTCAAATCATTAACCATGATGACAATGATGGAACATCCTTTTCTTTGGGCCTTCTTGAGTTGCATTGCTGAAATGTATCTCAATTCAAGCAAACTTTGAGATCCGAAAATTTCAACGAAATTCCCAAAATCATGTCCATGCAACTAATGACCTTATCTTCACAGTTCACTATGGCTTTATGTTCAGTCAACCAATTAATACCTAAGATCACATCATATGATCCTAGTGGCGCAACATAAAGGTTAACTTGGGTTTGGAAACTAGGAAGTTCTAATTCACTGCAAAATAGACAAGTATCTACCCTCTTTTCTGCTCGATTTCCATACTGAACCATCCATGAATTTGAAATATAACTAGGTTTAACCGATATTCTAGAAACTACTTGTGGATCAATAAAACATTCAGTAGCTCCTGTATCTATTAAAATAGAAACTGTTTGTCCAAAGAGCTTACCTGTGATTTGGATAAGTGCGGCTTGGAAATCAACTTGACGATTGTCAACAACAGCGTGAATCTGATGTTGAGGGGCTCCTTGCTGATATGATCCTCTCTGTGCTGGGGTACGTTGTGGACAATTGGAGGCATAATGACTCCCTCCACAATTATAACACCCATCCCTAGGACCAGGATGGCCACCTTACCTTCCTCTGTCCATATTCTGTCGAGCATTGGTGTTATAGTTTTCTTTCTTATTTCCATCCTGATTTGCTCTTCCTTTTTCCTAGGTGTTGGGTCCCCTCTTAAGATTTCGTATCTACCGATTGTTGCTATTGTGATTCCTTTGGAAATTTCTATTCCCAAAATTCGGTCGGTGGTTCTCATTCTTTCGGAGGTTCCCCAACTGTTGTAACTTCTGCTCTTGCTTAGTCGCCTTTTCAAATACCTCCACCATAGTTAATGGATTATGGATATCCACCTCTGCTCCTATATGGGTTCTTAATCCCAAAATGAACTTCCGAATGCGGAACCTTTCATCCATCTGGTATTGTGGAACATACTTAAGGAGATTAGTAAATTTCTCCCAATACTGTGTTATTGACATACTACCTTGAGTAAGGTTTTGAAATTCTGTCATCTTCTTGTCGAAGAACAACTGTGGAAGCCACCTTTTCCTGAAGGATTGTAAAAACAAATCCCAAGTGATCTCTCTTGGTTGTAGTTTCCTTTCTGACTTTTCATTGTCCCACCAAGTAGCAGCTTCACCAGACAACTGATAAGCAGCCCAAATTGCCTTGGTTTCATTTGACATATTATGGAGACCAAAATATTTCTCCATTTCAATGACCCATGCCTCTACACCATCACTAATTGTTTTTCCATCAAACTTTGGCGGGGCTATCCTTTTCAAATCCTTTGCCAGCTTTTCTTCTATTCTAGCTTGGTTGTCGGGTTGCTCCTCAACCCTTGGGGCTTCCTGTCAGACTTCTCCGACCCTTCGAACCTCTTGTTTGAGATCATTCATCTTGCACTTTGCTGATTGAGCAGATCAAGAATTTGATCTAACCTTTCGTTCCCATTACTTGACCCTGCCCTTGTGGTTCTTGAGGCCATTTCTATTTATTAATTCTGCAATAGGGAGATATTGATAATTCTTAGCGATAAGAGACATATTTGCTATGTTATGTCTTTCGTAACTTTTATAATATTCCCTAACTTATAGCCTTATAAAGCAACTAGAGAGTTTAAAACTCCTATTGAATAATTAAGAAAAACAATATAAATATAACAATATCAAATAATTCCATTCTACTTCTTTCCCATTTACTATTTAAGTTAGGTTCAAAGTATATATAGATATCATTAAGGAATACACAATTTTTAACTCAAAATACAATAGAAGACATCTTTATTTGATAATAGAAGAGGATACATCTTTATTTTATAGTAGAAGAGAATACATCTTTATTTTATAGTAGAAGAGAATACATCTTTATTTTATAGTAGAAGGGATTACATCCTTATTCGGTAATAGAAGGAAAGACATTTTATTGAAGTGTCATAACACGTTACATCACTCATCGAGAGGAGTCAGGGGAGTGGATTCTTCCGACTGATTCTGACTTAATGGGGTATATCCTTCCGATTCAGTCTCACTTAGAGGGGTATAGCCCTCAGATTCCTCAGAATTGATCACTATTGGCCTGATAGGTGAATATTCCAACTCAGGCTCTTTTTCTTTTTCAGGGATATTCTTCTCAGTATGACATTCTGTAGGGTCCTTTCCTATTACAATACTCTTTTCTAGGACTGGTTTTGCTTCAAAAGGGGCATCATCCAAAACCGGCTTAACAGGTGATTGAGGATCCTTTTTAACCCTCAGGTAATGGGCATATCCTGCTACTGACTTTCGGGCTGTCTGCTTGGTGCGAACCATTTCTGTAAAACATAAAGCTATTAATTTTGAGATTTATCTTAGTGAAGTGACTCATATAGGTCCTAGTGTTATAAACCTAGGCTCTGATACCAAAATGTAAAGACGTCAATCTAGGATCTAACCCTAAACTACTCTTTATTCATAAATAAACTTAAAATTTCAATCTCTTAGCATATTTTATACAATATATAAGCAACATCGAATATATCATAATAATGCACATGAATAATACAATATCCAATACTAAGAAGTTCTTATTTCCTACTTAGGCTTCTAAATTTGCGTAAGAATATACAAGAAGATGCATCCGTCGATCTTTAGTCTGAGTTGCTTCCTTCTGTCTTTTGAACGCAGACGAGAACATGAATCAGGCGCTTTTTCCGCCCAACCTTGAAGCTTACGCTTCCTCGAAATTCTTGGTCAATCAAGAATACCCGACCCTGGACGAATTGGTTTAACCAAAGAATTCAAAAGCAAGAGGGAATCTGGTGCATGCCTAGATAATATATGCATTTTCATTTTTCCTAGTTCATTCTAAGAAACAAGCATTCGCTATCATACTAGGATGTGGTAGAGAGTATAAATAAGGAATTTCCATCTTTTTCTACGGATAATTCAAACAATAACTCGGCCGAGTGTATGCCATGCACAACAAAATAATAGTTGGAAAAAACAACTATTCTCCCTAAAGCATCCACATTCGGCACCCGTCCCGAAAGGTAAATTTTTCCAACTCACGCTTAACCCTAGCTTGATTCCCTCAAACACAAATTCTTTTGAGAATACAATCTTTCTTTTAAAACAAAAATAGAGATATCATTTTTGTTGCTTACTAATCATTACTTGTCTAATATATCTATCGAAGACAATCTTTCATTTTTTGGAAAACAATAAATGTTTATAAGCAATAATCTTAAATTCAATCTTTCGTCTAAAATAAAGTACATACAATAGAAGGTGTTAAACATGTATGAAATTAATCTCATATGTAACCAAAAGTACGCAAACACATTCTAAAAAAAGAATTAAAACTAATTATTTTTGTGCAAAATACAATATTAACAACATCTTTTCTCTAAATTCTTTTCTTCTATTCCACAATGGTTTACAAAGCATTTCAAATACGATATTAATAATTGATACCCATTTGGACGTACATATCTATTATCTAAAGTTCCATATGTACACATTCTATACCAAATTTAACAAATAAAATAAAACATAAACAAAGGATTCTAACCTCTTGTAAACTTAGAGTGGATTGTAAGCTTTTGACCTTGTCGTTCTTCATCAAATGATTCCACGCCTTGATCACAAGTCTCTCTTTCTCTCCAACTATTCTTATCTCTATCCAACTATTTTTCCTCTATATCAAACTATTCTTCCTCTCTATCAAACTATTCTAACCCTCCCTTCAAGAAATTATCGCTCTTCTATTCTCGTGTGAGAAAGAATGAAAGAATGAGTGTGTGTATATGTCTATTTATTCTAATCTTTGGCTATGTTTGTTGCTATCCTCTGGGTCTTATTTACTGTTCCACTATTTCTATTGTCATGTGGTTGTAACTATAATCTCCACGTAGTTCTATGATTTAAATATCATCCTTTTTTTGTGGCAAGTTCGAGTCTTATTGTTTAAAACTTCCAACCATTTCAGTTGGAGCTTGAATGCTGCATGGAATCTGTCAACTTCAGCTTATCCACCGCAGAGTCACGTTGCATGCCAAGTCTAATTCAATTTAAGTTTTGATTATATGTGTCGATTAAGGTAGATATTGTGGCTTATGTGTTTTCACATTATTTATGTTTTGATAGTGGTAGTGGTAGTCGGTGGTATCTCCCTTAAGCTACGCCTACCTTAAACAACTTTGCCTCCCACCATTTTGACCTGCGTTTAAAGGCTTTGACAATGACCACCGTGTATGGAGGGGGTTCTACTAACAAACCGACCAAAGTGGCTACCGTGGGTGGAGGAGTCTGTTAACACACTGACCAAAGCAGCTCTTCCTTTGGCTTCTAACGGTCGACCACCTTTTTCAACCTGCCACCTTATATTAATATGTTTAATATTATATTTATATATTAAATGACTCTTTTTTAATATTAAACATTAAACTTTGTTTTTTTTAACAAATTCTTTGATAAACCTTTTCTTTGATTAAATACATTATTTCGAATGGTCATGATCATAAAATAAGAAAATAATCACTTAAGCATAATTAAATATTCAATATATAAATGTATATATATATATTATGGATTTTTATAAAATAGTTTAATTCCTCAAACCTATTTACATATTTGATAATTACACTCTTATCTATAAGTCTGTGATCGAATTATCATTAGAATTCATATACACATGCATATAATGCATATATATTTTTGATCTCAAATGATTACGTATGTATAAACAAAAGTCTTGTCGAAATCAAATTTTACTATAATTGGATATTGATATATGTATATGATTGAATTCTTATATACATATACATTTTATACTATTGACCAATTTACAAAAGTACTTATTAGTACGCTTTTCCATACATTATACATATCTGAACAAGAAGGACATAAAAACCTAGGGTTGATATTCATTTTCGAATCATCTACACATTTTATGTCTTTTAACCATAAAGCTTAATATTTCACCATTACTCATGCAACTTAAATTCAATTCAATCGCCACTCACATAATGCAATCAATGCACATGTATAATTATTTAAATCAATCTACTACTCATTCCAAATTCATCATTTCAATTTGAACAAACACTCAATAAGATCATTTAAATCATTCGTATTTCAAGATGCAAATATAAATCCTAATGTGGTGTGTGAAAGATTCCCTTTTCCATCGAAGTCGTTCAGTTAAAAGCAATTCCACCTGATTCGTGTTCTCGCCTTCGACCTCCTTCACCTCATCCTGTATTACTTGCACTCAAAATTTTATTAGCATTGACAAACCCAAAAGAATATTGAATTTCATATCATTTGCAGGAGTAAAAAGTATACTATATTTCCTCATACTAGATTATGAACGATCTAATCTATTTTAAATTTCAAAATCACATTACATCTTTAAATTGTTTAATATTAAATAAAACGATTCGTGACAGCAGTCATGAGAAAAAGGTGGGAGGATCGCAAATAACTTGAGAAATCCTCTCAACCACCAAGACTTATTTAATAACTAACTATGACTTATTCCAACTACAGTCCTAATTAAACACAACTTGTAGTTGCTTTACATGTAATTACAAAGGTGCAAGTAATGAGTTAACTTGCAATTACAAAGTTATTCTTTTACATGTAACTTATCAAAACAAAATTACAAATGCATAACTAAAACTATTCCAAGTGTCTAAAGACACGACTCTAACTGCATCATCCTTAGTCTGTGATGATCTTCATGTCGCTTCAGGATGCTAGAACTTGAAGCATTCGGAATTGGTAAAGACATCTTGAACCAGAATGGGAACTTGCATCCTTATCTTCTTCCTTGGGGTAGTACTATCTTTTCTAATGGGAAAGGGCTGCCTTCCTCTTTCCATGTCATGATCATCTTTGTCTTGAAAGCATTCTATGTTCTACACCATGAATTATTGTTGTATCTCTTCTTTGTATCATCTTCCAATCTTTAAATCTGCTTGCAAAATAAGGCCCATGCCTTAATCTGTTGATTTGGTAGGTCATGTGTGTAAACCAGACTGACAAGGGAAGGGATAAATTGATGCAAAAATGTGCTCACAAGTTAATTTCGGGTTCTGGAAGTTGCATTACATGTGTGGGGACAACAAGAGCATTAACTTGCAATTGTGGAGAACAAACATGCAACTTCATATGTGTAATGGTTAACTACAAGTTTGCACTTGTAATTGGACCTTTAAAACTCATTTTCAAGTCTTTTTTGAGTGCATTTTGGACCAATTTCGGGTTTTGGATGGTTGACTACAAGTGAAGACTTGAAATGGGAAAAATGAATGAAGGTGTGAAATGAGTGGATGAAATGGTGGGAATGGTATGTACGGATGATGGAAATGAATATGAGTGAAAATGAAAAGATTTTGGGAAGATCATCTTAATGAAAATGGGGAGAACTTTTAACATGTAATCGGGTTCCAAAAACCCAATTTTGAAAGGATGAATATTTTCCAATTTAGAAACTTGGAGTTTCACCAAAAGATGGTTAAGATTTTACAACCAAAGGGGAAGATCAACTATTTTCATCTTACATGCAATTGAGTTTTTAAATCCCGAATGCAAATAAAGAGGGAAAATGGGGAAAGACGATACAATTCACAAATTGCCTTGCAAACTTGGAACAAAGGGGAAAATGTCTCACAAAACTGATTTTAGGCAAAACCAACATACATACAAATTACAATTTGACCAAGGAAAACCAAATAAACAAGAAATAAAAACAAAAAGGAAAGGAAAGAAACATATCTTGATCAATCAAAATGACCTCCCAAGAATAAGAAACAATCCTTGAAAGATGAGAGAAAATCTCTTAAATAGATATCAAACCACATTCCAAACCCTAGCCACGTTTTTAGAAAATCGCCATATGGACCAAAACGCTTTTCAAAAGCATGAAGAATTGGTCAAGAAAGACATCCAACCTCCACGCCTAGGCAAGACAAGCCAAAACGATATAGGAGGTAAGATTAGTGGCATTCCAAGAAGAAAATCGTGGCATTCAAGAAACATGTGTTTAGTTGTTTGAAGGCTATAAAACCAACAATAACGTCTTCCAAATAGCATGAAAGGAGTTGAAGGATGCATGAAAATATAAAGGAAACCAAAATGCCTTCTCCCTCCTTGAATCTCTCGACAAAAATCAATGGAAATTGTTAACAAAATCCTCCAATATTGCTGGTCGAATTTTTGGGAAAGAACAACAAGTTTAAATTTGCAAAGAACACATGAAATCGGGTTTCTAAAACCCATTTGCAAGTTTAAAAATGTTCACTTTTCATGCATAACAGAAAAATATGGTTTGTGAGAGCAAACAACAATTTTAAAATACTTGTAATAGGGAAATGAAACTCCCATTACAAGTTTTAAACAACTCTGCAAAAGACTAGTAAAGGGAAAATAAAATTCCTTTTGCAAGTCACAAAAACAACTTAAAAATAAAACTTGTAATAGGGAAATAAAATCCCTATTTCAACTTAAAGTGACTTTATAAAACCTGTAATGGAGGACAAAAACTCCTACCATAACTTAAAATTACTTAAGTGAAACTTTTTAAAAGAATTACAAGTTTTATTTTAACTTTATAATCTAAAGTTCATTTGTTATATGCCCCAAAAGTTCCTACAATGACTTAAAAGATAAAAAGCAACAAGGGGGAAATAAAAAGTAAGTTACAAGTTCTATTTTTCATAAAGTGCACTTGTAATTAACTAAAAATTTCCCTACAACACTAAAACAAAGGAAAACATTAAAACTTGCAACTTTAGGAAAATTCCCCACCTGCAGTCAGGGAGAAAAACCTGAAATTGAAGGAAAGATATAGCAAATGGACCCAAAATGCGATGAAATTTGAAACGTGGTTTAAGGATGGACTAAGGATTAGTGCAGTCTAGGGATAAGGCAAAATTTTGCCTCGAGAAGCATGCCACAGAGTAAAAGTTTTATTTTTTGACAATTTTTTTTATGTAATGGTCCATCATTTTAGAAAACAAAAATGAGGACAACAACTGGCTCTAACTAGGGAATTATTTCATTTATCCTTCAAGATTGTGAAAGAAGAGAAACTAGATCTCTAAGTGCCTTTCTTTTATCCATTGGTCCACAGAGTGAATCAAAGCAAAAAACAAAAACAAAAACAAAAAGACTCAAAACAAAGAAAAAGGCACTAACGACAAGAAGAATTACATGACTGACGCAAGTCAACTACTGAAAACAAGATGCTAACTTGTGCAACTGCACTTATTGAAAATGAAAACCTACCTATCCTAAACTAGCCACAATGAAAACCTTTCAAATGAAACCATTCATTGGCTCAACAAAATAGTTGCCTTTCTTCAACAACTTATGGTACCTTGCATGATCATGAGAAACCACAACCAATTGAAGCAAAAACAATTGTACCAAAACTTGATGCAACACTCCTTGGAAAAGATGAACAAATTCACCTTCCTCTTGAAATGAATCATATGTACTGCTGCTCCAAAGTAGATTTTTGAAACTAGACTGCTCCTGCTTAGTTGAAAATGCATGTTTGGCATCTTCCTCAAGTGTAACTTCAAGCTCATGTACAAGTGAAACCTTTGGCTTTCCATTACCCTCCAACCAAGCAAGATTTCTGATTGGACATCCTCTTTATCGTACAAAGACTGAATATTTCTTACTAGATACAACTTGAACAAATGGTTTTTCAACCATGACCTTATGCTGGACGAAAAGATCTTCATGTGATTCAAATGAAAACATGATTGCATTGTATTCCTCAGTATGTCATTCACAAACTTCAGATTGGAGAGAATCATCAACAAGACTTGAACAAGACTCTTCTATAAAAATTTCTTGAGGACTTGAACAAATATCAAAACCCCCATCTTGGAAAATAGACTCTTGATTTTCATCTTTCTCAAGCTGCTCATGATCTTTTAACTTATGAGATACTAGTTTGACATCAAAGCTTGAACAAAAAAATTCCATCTCATCCCAAAATGTATCCTCTTCAATATCTTCTTTGCTCTTTTGAAAAAGAGATGGAATTTATTTCATGACAACTCTCATCAAACTCTCCAATGTCCAAAATAGAATTGTCTTTATGTTCTAAAATTGTCTTTTCACATTGTATGACATGATTTTTCTCCTTCATCAACACCTTGCAAAGGTGGTCTTCAACCTCTTGTTGTACATTGTCCATGGCATCTGACATGGTGCATTCTTTTTGTTCATCAGCTTTTTGGAACTGCATAAACTAGATTTGAGAGTCGCTAGCTACGTCTGCTTCCTCTTCTTCTTGGAAGAGACCAACAAGATCACTTTGTTCAAATTTAGAATCCTCCACTACTGTATTTGTTGGTGGTGCCTCAAGAGAAATCCCTTCTGGTGATGAAGGAATCTTATCTTGATATTCAGCTACATAACTAGGAGCAATATTTGGATATGGCCTCCTTGGAATGCCTTCTTCATAAGGGGAAGAGAATATACCTTGATCTATTTGCCTTTTGAGGGCTACCAACTCATTAGCCAACCTCTGCACCATGGGATCTGTTCTCTTGGTAGCCCATGATCCTAATGAAGAGATTTCTTTGGACCCATTTGATTCTATCTTTATATTACCAACAAGGATAAGATCATCTTCAATATCAACTGCTAAGGTTTGCACTACTGCAAGGTCTTCTCAACAAGAAACACACCTCAGGCACTTGAGCATTGATGAAGAAGCACTTCAAATTTGCAGCGATAGGTTGAGCAACAACTGAAATTATGGTACACAACTTATTGAATCTAGCCACAAAATCTCGCATGGGTTCATGTGACTCTTTTTTTCATTTGAGCCAACTAAGCTAACAACACATGCACATCTTCTACAGGATTGAACCTCTCTTCAAACTTGTGTTTAAGTGTATCCCAAGATATAATCAAACCATCAAGAAGATTATAGAAACAATCAGCTACAATACTTTGGAGAGTCTCCACAAATAGCCTTACAGATACATCGTTGTGTTCAACACCATGAACACCACATGCAATGTAGAAAGCAACAATGTGTTCGACATGGTGTTGTTGTCCATCTCTAAAGAACTTAGGAAATTTCTTCCTTGAACCATCAGTAAGTGTATGTAAAGGTGGAGTGAGATTCAATGGACCAAAAGCGTTCCCCGAAGGACCTTGAGCAACCGCCATCTTACATGTCCTTGGTGAAAGCTTGAGAAATTACAAAAACATGAATTACAATGAATAGGATACCGATATAATTCAAACAAAAGCATGAGGCTTTTGGATGCGTATCGTATCCCTAACAAAAAACCAAGAAAAATTATTCTAAAAACAACAAGACATAAGACTTCAAACGAAAGCATGAGGCTTTCGAATGCGTTCGTGTCCCTAGCAGAGACACCAAAATTTGTTGGTTGAAAATTTTGTACACTTAGAGAAATATACAAAATTTTGGCTTCAACCACAATGTGTGAGTAAAACTCTCCCAATTAAGGGAAGGCTCCCCCTATCTACAAGCTAAACTAATCTAATATGGGTGGGACAACAATATTTCTTCTTCTTTCAATAAAAACTATACCCTTTTCTCTTCACAAAAAAGTAATAGCAATTGGAAATAAATAACAACAAATACAGAAATGAGACTTTTGTGTAAGATCGACCAAATATTCTGGATTTGATCCCCAACAGAGTCGGCAAAAAGTGTTGGTTGAAAATTTTGTACACTTGGGGAAATATACAAAATTGTGGCTTCAACAACAGTGTGTGAGTAAAACTCAATGGAAGGCTCCCCCTATCTACAAACTAAACTAATCTAATATGGGTGGGACAACAGTCTTTCTTCTTCTTTCAAGAAAAAATATACTCTTTTCTCTTCACAAAAAAGTAATAGCAATTGGAAATAAATAATAGCAAATATAGAAATGAGACTTTTTTGTAAGAGTTTTGGAACATAAAGGGAATAGAAGTTTCCATGAAGGCACAAAGACCTCCATCACTTCCCTGGGACAGGAAAACAGAAAGAAAGCTCAAAGTCTTCAAGTATCTATTCCCCTATCAACCTTTTTAGATGATTTTCTGCTAGCTAAGCACAATATGTAGTAGCTCAAAGTCTAACTACATGATGCACTTCACCTTACATGCACAAGTCTTAAAAATAGAAGTAGCACAAAGTCTACAAGCTATCTTCCTACTTTATCTTTCCACACTAGTTTCATATACGATAAGAAGTTCAAAGTCTGTAAGACCAAACCTGAAAACCTGACATATAACTCTAAATACAATTAGCAGCTCAAAGTCTACAAGATTGAATTTAAATCCCTTTCATAATAGAACAAAACTCACAATCAACTCTAGAAAATGTTGTCACATAACAACTTGAATTGACACAAAGTCTCAACACAACTTGCCTCTTTTATTGAAAGCAATTTGATTTACATCTAAGATCAAAGTCTTAAGAGTGCACATACAAACTGGCAGAATTTTGTTGCATTACCAAAAGATAAAGATTACAATAGACCCCCTCAAGTATTTATAGGAGAGGAGTCACGAGAAAAAGGTGGGAGGATCCCAACTAACTTGAGAAATTCTCTCAACCACCAAGACTTATTCAATAACTAACTATGCCTTATTCCAACTACAGTGCTAATTGAAAACAACTTGTAGTTGCTTTACATGTAATTACAAAAGTGCAAGTAATGAGTTAACTTGAAATTACAATGTTATTCTTTTACATGAAACTTGTCAAAACAAAATTACAAATGCATAACTAAAACTATTCCGTGTGTCTAAAGACACGACTCTAACTGCATCATCCTTTGTCTGTGATGATCTTCATGTCACTTCAGGATGCTAGAACTTGAAGTATTCTAGATTGGTAAAGACATCTTGAACCAGAATGGGAACTTGCATCCTTATCTTCTTTCTTGGGGTAGTACTATCTTTTCAAGGGGCAAAGGGCTTCCTTCCTCTTTTCATGTCATGACCATCTTTGTCTTGAAAGCATTCTATGCTCTTAATCATAAATTATTGTTGTATCTCTTCTTTGTATCATCCTCCAATCTTGAAATCTGGTTGTAAAATAAGGCCCATGCCTTAATCTATTGATTTGGTAGGTCATGTGTGCAAACCATTCACTAACAAGGGAAGGGATAAATTGATGTAAAAATGGGCTCACAAGTGAATTTCAGGTTCTGGAAGCTGCATTACATGTGTGGGGACAACAAGAGAATTAACTTGCAATTGTGGAGAACAAACATACAACTTCATATGTGTAATTGGTAACTGTTACAAGTTTACACTTGTAATTGGAC
The DNA here is from genome assembly GCF_030272615.1 of Cryptomeria japonica. NCBI lineage: Eukaryota > Viridiplantae > Streptophyta > Pinopsida > Cupressales > Cupressaceae > Cryptomeria > Cryptomeria japonica. The sequence goes on along the minus strand of NW_026729396.1, from coordinate 14,480 downwards.
TTTTAAAACTCATTTTCAAGTGTTTTTTGAGTGCATTTTGGACCAATTTCGGGTTCTGGATGGTTGACTACAAGTGAATACTTTAAAAGGGAAAAATGAATGAAGGTGTGAAATGAGTGGATGAAATGGTGGGAATGGTATGTACGGATGATAGAAATGAATATGAGTGAAAATGAAAAGATTTTGGGAAGATCATGTTTATGAAAATGGGAAGAACTTTCAACATGTAATTCGGTTCCAAAAACCCGATTTTGAAAGGATAAATATTTTCTAATTTAGAAACTTGGAGTTTCACCAAAAGATGGTTAAGATTTTCCAACCAAAGGGGAAGATCAACTATTTTCATCTTACATGCAATCGGGTTTTTAAATCCCGATTGCAAGTGAAGAGGGAAAATCGGGAAAGACAACGCAATTCACAAATTGCCTTGCAAACTTGGAACAAAGGGAAAAATGTCTCACGAAACCGATTTTAGGCAAAACCAACAAATATAAAAATTTATAAATTGACCAAGGAAAACCAAACAAACAAGAAATAAAAACAAAAAAGAAAGGAAAGAAACATATCTTGATCAATCAAAATGACCTCCCAAGAATAAGAAACAATCCTTGAAAGGAGAGAAAATCTTTTAAATAGATATCAAACCACACTCCAAACCCTAGCAACATTTTTAGAAAATCACCATATGGATCAAAATGCTATTCAAAAGCATGAAGAATCGGTCAAGAAAGACATCCAACCTCCACGCCTAGGCAAGACAAGCCAAAATAATTTTGGAGGTAAGATTCGTGGCATTCAAGAAACATGTGTTTTGTTGTTTGAAGGCCATAAAACCAGCAATAACGTCTTCCAAATGGCATGAAATGAGTTGAAAGATGCATGAAAATAGCAACGAAACCAAAATGCCTTCTCCCTCCTTGAATCTCTCGACAAAAATCAATGGAAATTGTCAACAAAATCCTCCAATATTGCTGGTCGAGTTTTTGGGAAAGAACAACAAGTTTAAAATTGCAAAGAACACATGAAATCGGGTTTCTAAAACCCATTTGCAAGTTTAAAAATGTTCACTTTTCATGCATAAAAGAAAAATCGGGTTTGTGAGAGCAAACAACAAGTTTAGATTACTTGTAATAGGGAAATAAAACTCCCATTACAAGTTTTTAACAACTCAACAAAAGACTAGTAAAGGCAAAATAAAATTCCTTTTACAAGTCGCAAAAACAACTTAAAAAATAAAACTTGTAATAGGGAAATAAAACCCCTATTACAACTTAAAGTGACTTTATAAAACTTGTAATGGAGGACAAAAATCCCTACCATAACTTAAAATCACTTAAGTGAAACTTTTTACAAGAATTACAAGTTTTATTTTAATTTTATATTGTAAAGTTCACTTGTAATATGCCCAAAAAGTTCCTACAATGACTTAAAAGACAAAAAGCAACAAGGGGGAAATAAAAAGGAAGTTACAAGTTCTATTTTTCATAGCGTGCAATTATAATTAACTAAAAATTTCCTTACAACACTAAAACAAAGGAAAACATTAAAACTTGCAACTTAAGGAAAATTTCCCACTTGCCGTTAGGGAGAAAAAACCCGAAATTGAAGGAAAGACATAGCAAACGGACCCAGAATGCAATGAAATTTGAAATATGGTTTAAATATGGACTAAGGATTATTCCAGTCTAGGGACAAGGCAAAATTATGCCTCGAGAAGTGTGCCATAGAGTAATGGTCCATCATTTTAGAAAACAAAAATGAGGACAACACTATAAATCTTGGATCTAAGATATTCTCTTCAATGTCTGTGGTGGTGATAGATGCATTGTAATTGTCATTGTTGTTCTCAATGTTGGTTTCATTATCATTGTCTGGCATTTTATTGAGACTATCAAATGGATTATTAAATTCATCTCCATCAAACTCATAGGTACTCATGTTGAGAAATCTTAGAGCTTCTTTGGCTTCTCTTCTAGACCTTTGAGAACGGGTTTCAACTATAAACTTGACCTTGTCTACAATGAAGATGGAAGATAAGACTATGGAAGATCAAGAAAGGATATGAGATGGAAGGAATCTAGGGTTGTCTTGCAATGTCCAAAAGTATAAGTCCAAGATATGTGGGGTCTAAAGTAAGGTATGGCTTCCAAAGAGATGATATATCTCTTGATGAGTTAAGTTGACCTTGACTAAAGAGGACCAAATGGGACCCTAATATGATAGATCTGATATAGGAACCACTTAGTGATATGTTGTAATAAGTTTGTAAGATAGGATGAGGACAATAAAGCAACCTTTTGATTCTAGTTTAGAAAATGTGTAATGAGGGATTGAAAATGAAGGCAAATGATGTAGAAATATAAGACCAAATAATCAAGTTCCCCAAGTCTAAGTAACTTCAATATCTTTGGAGCTTTGATTTTGAAAAATATGTTTCTTATAAATGGTATAGCTACCACAATCCATGAAAGACATAAATGAAATGATAATTTCCTCTATATCAATTCAAAACCATATGACATGTTCTCCAAGTAGCCTATTGGTTATTCTTTTCATGGTGTATATTGGATAATTTGGGCCTAGTTTTATTTATGCCACCAAGATCTTGTAGTTGAAGTCTAAATAATTGAGGGAAAAAGTCAAAACTTGAACCTTAATCCATAAAGTTGAAACATTATAAAAATGTAAAGTGATGTAAATGTGTTAGATAATTCCCATGGGATCATTACACAATAGAATTGGGTATGTGCAAGATCATGGTGTGCCAAAATAGGCCCTTAAGTGACAAAGAAATTTCAGAAAATCAGAGTTATGCAACTTGGCATGAAAATTTGAATTAGTTATGAAAATCATTTTAAAAATATGTAAGAAGAGAATCTATAGGAAATTGAATATAGTTTCTAAGCTACTAGTTGTTTTTTGGAAAAAAAAATCCTATTTGATGAAAATTTCAAATTTCAATGCAGTGGTACTAAAATTTTAGGAAAAAGATAAGAAGTAGGCGTATGTCTGACCACCCTAATCACAATCAAATCATAATATTTTTTTTTTTATATTTATAATATAAGTATTAGACTCATGTCTAGATGTGACACATATTTTTTTTATAATTTTTTATAAAGTAAATAATTATTTATGAATTTTTTACTATAACTTTTTAGAAATTCAGAAACTCCAACGTCTGACCACCTTAACTTGGTCAAAAGCTTATGAAATTCATTTTTTAATTTTTTCCCCCTATAGTAGACAAAGCATAGGATGTGATGCATGTTTCAGATTCAAAAAATGTTATACCGTTTGAAAGTTATGAGTGTTTTTCAATTAGTCTATCAATCAAGACTTTTGTCAGAATTCAATTAGAAAATAAAAAATAATTATTTATTGAAGTAGAAATAAGACAAGCCTTATATTGTTGGAAAACTGAGAACTTCCTTAAAAATCCTTTTTGTTTTAACAATTTTGGTTATAAAAAAAGTCGCCAACCACTAGTGTAAAGTCTAGAAAATCAAGGAAAAATGAAAAACACATTTTTCCAGTTGACTTTCTAGGCTTGTCACTTCCAAGCCAAATCCCAAAGCAAATCCGAGCCAAAATTTGAAATTTGAAATTTGTACAACAGAAATCGGATATCCGATAGAATTAGATATCCGATTTTAATAAGTAAATTCAATAACTAAATTTGCACATAATTAATCTATTATTTATTAATTTATTAATATACAAAAGAGAGAGAGAGAGAGAGAGAGAGAGAGAGAGAGAGAGAGAGAGAGAGAGAGAGAGAGAGAGAGAGAGAGAGAGAGAGAGAGAGAGAGAGAGAGAGAGAGTAGGGAGAGGGAGAGAGAGAGAGGGGGAGGGAGAGAGAGAGAGATTGGGGGGAGAGAGAGATGGAGAGGGGAAAGGGAGAGAGAGATAGAGAGAGTAGAGAGATTAGGGGAGAGGGAGAGAGAGAGATTAGGGGGAGAGAGAGAGAGGGGGGAAATATAAAGATCTTAGGGGAGAGGGAGAGAGAGTGATTAGGAGAGAGAGAGAGAGAGAGAGAGAGAGAGAGAGAGAGAGAGAGAGAGAGAAGGAGGGAAGGGGTCCTATGGTGTCCTAAGGGGTCGTATTGTGTCTTATGACCCCTTAGGACACCATATGACCCCTTAAGACACCAAATTGTGTCTTTATGGGTCATATTGTGTCCTAAGGGGTCATATTGACACCATATGACCCCTTAGGACACAATATGACCCTTTACAACACTATACAATGCCGTTATGGGTCATATGACCCCTTATGACACCATATGGTATTGTTAGGGGTCATATGGTGTCCTAAGGGGTCATGAGATACCATATGAACCCTAAGGACAACATATGACACCTTTTGACACCATATTGGGTCGTTATGGGTCCTATGGTGTCCTAAGGGGTCATATTGTGTCCTATGACCCTTTAGGACACTATATGACCCCTTACGATACCAAATTATGTTGTTATGGGTCATATTGTGTCATATGACCCCTTAAGACACCATATGATCCCTTAGAACACAATATGACCCTTCACAACACTATACAGTATCGTTATGGGTCATATTGTGTCCTACAGAGTCATATTGGGTCCTATGTCCCCTTAAGACAACATATAACCCCTTACGACACCAAATTGCATCATTATGGGTCATATTGTGTCCTAAGGGGTCATATTGTGTCATATGACCCCTTAAGACACCATATGACCCTTTAGGACACAATATGACCCCTTATGACACCATATTGGGTCGTTATGGGTTCTACGGGGTCATATGACCCATCTCCCCTAATCTCTCTCTTCCCCTCTCCCCTAATCTCTCCCTCTCTCCCTCCCTCTCTCTCTCTCTAATCTCTCTCTACCCTTCCCCTAATCTCCCTCTCTCTAAAATATGAGTACTCAAATCAGATATCTGATATAATCGGATATCCGATTTCTTCCACTACCATTAATGTGGCAATAGTTAAAAAAAAAGGCGGCAACGAGAATTATTTTTGGGACCCCAAATTTATGCATTAAAATTGGATATCCGATTATATCGAATATTTGATTTTTGTAAATAAAAAAGAGCCTTGTGGGACATTTTGTGGATTCCAATGGTCCATATTCTTCACATTTTGGTTTTTGTCGACAATCATGGGTTTTCAGATAGGTTGAGACAAATTTGTGCTTTTGAGAGATTCTTAAAGTCAAATCTTACATTGTCAATCATTTAGGAGCATCTTTGTGGAGGTAAATGGGGAGTAGTAGTCGTCGGAAGTCTAAATGCAAAATAAAACTTTCAAATGACCAAATTGAAGTGTATAGAGAAAGAGATAGAGAAGGTCATAGGAGGAGAAGACAAGGTATGTTAAATATTGCTAATGTTACTTCAAGTGAAGAGGAAACTGAATTTGAAAATGTTGAACAAGTTATTGAAAATGAAAATGTAGATTTTGAAAGTGAAAATGTTGAACATGTTGAAAATGTTGAAAGTACTAATGAAAATGCTCAACATGATGTGAGAATGGAAAGTGAAAATTTGGGAGTTGACAATAAAGGTGTCCATAATTTTGGTGTAAATATGATTTTTTTTGACATTGGAGGTGAAAATGTAGAAAATTTTGACATAGGAGGCAAACATGTGGAAAATTTTGACATTGGACGTAAAAATGTGAAAAAATTTGACATTGAAGGTGGAATTGCTCAACCAAGTGAACAATATGTAACACCTAATTACTTTAGAAATGAAGACCCTTTCATGGATGAAAGACAAATTCCAAATCCAAGACCTTCAAGAACCCCAAAATGGTTACTTGAAATTGATGAGAACATTATTGCGAATCTTGAAGGCAAGAGGTCAACAAGAGCTGTTTGATTGTGGGCTACACAACTTTTCGACCAAAATTTTAGCAATAAGACATTGACTAAGCAATGCCAACTTTTTGTTCAATTGCTAAAGATGATAAAGATGAGACCATTGCTATAAAAAATGAAGATTCGTATGAACAAGAAGATGGAGATAAATTCTATTATTGCCAAAAATATATTTGATGCTCTCAATTCTATTGGAAAGAATACCAAGGAAAGAGATAAGAGAGCCGCTTGAAGAGTGATTACAAACTCCTTAGTAAGCCATCAATTGAGGAAGGCTCATCAAATGAGACAAACTTGTGTTGATTTGAACATAAACCGTAAAAATTTGGATAGAGCACTTGCATGAAGACAAAGATCGAGTAGGGGGGGGGGGGGGGAATAGGAGCATGCATAGGGTAAGAATGCCTAATTGGACATATCAGAACTGATGGTTATGATCATGATGAGAAAAACAAGAAATTGACCACACGACAACATTTGATTGAATGAGACTAACGATTTTTTTGCCAATTGGAAAATGTCGCCCTAATAAAACCATAGGGAATCTTGAAAAACCGAGATGAATCATTTCGACACATGAATCCCCCATTGACAACTTTTTACAACTTTTGAGCAATCTTGAGCAATTTTGCTAACATAACAAATTTTGGTCTAGACGACCTTATTACATTAAAAATGATTATATTTCACCTTATTTACATTGAGAATCCATCAAAACACTTGTCTTCCAAATTTGACCTCGTGGAGGCCTGATGAGCAAGGAGGTCATTAAATTTGGTGAAGTTGCCAAAGGCAACCGAATTTAACACTTACAATTTAGATGAAATGAATTATATATAATTTGAAGATTATACAAACAACACTTACGATGAAATGAAGTGAATTGTATTGTTCATTAAATAACCATTATTAACCATTTTTAATTATTCGATTGAATATTAAAGTTTAAAATGATAACACCATTCACACATGAGCAACAATTTATATGATCAAATATCAACTTCTGTATATATGAAAATGTCAAATGATTACAAGTGTATGTCCATACACAAATATGGTATAAACTGTTAGGATTCCCATAGATACTAGGAGGGGGGGGGGGGGGTGAATTAGTATCTAACTGGTTATAAGATTTTCTTAACTTAAAACATGTAGAACATATTAATACTGTATACCAGTAAACAAGAAATAATGCAATAAACAGAGATAACAACAACCACATGAAAAACACACCATAACACAATAGTTTAACGAGGAAACTTGGTGTGGGAAAAACCTTGGTGGGATTGGTGACCCACACTATTCACTTACTGTCCAATAAGAGAATATTACTGCTACAAGAGGGGCTTGCACATGTAGGAAGGCCAAGTGCCTAGAGCTCACTGCTCAATTACAAAATGGATTATATAAATCCAATGTCTTGTACTGCTTCAAAATAGCATCTACTATGCCAGATCTAGTACTGGTTTATAGCTCTGCTTCATACATAAACCCTTAACCTATAATTCGCATAATAGGTCTGCCTTATTTCACCTATCTATTTCCTTTCTTCTATTACAAAATGTTCTACAATGATCTCTTATATATATGAGCCATTTTACAACTTGCCAAGTCGGCTTACAATGATTTTACAATAATTAACAAAATATATTACAAACAAAATTCCTGTCGGCTTCTGTGCCAGTATGCTTCCTTTTATTGCCGGTGTTGGTGTTCTGTGTGCCGGTGTAAAGTCTGATCTTGCTAGTGCTGGTAAATTGTCTTGACGGTGTCATAGGATTGTAAGGTTGCCATTAATGACAAAACCTTCAATCACCTGCAATGTCTCATTAGAGTGTGCATTTGCCAACAATCTCCCCCTTTGGCATTGATGGCAACACTCATGAGAAAAATCCAAAAACTATCATCCAAAAAGAATCTGCTGGTATTGTCTTACCAAAAATGTGTACCAAAAGAATGTGTACTCCCCCTGAGTTGATGAGTCATTTTACTGATTATTTTTCTCATTCCACTACTCCCCCTTTGGCATCAATGACAAAGGTTGTCAAAGTGTCAATGAGTGTGGTTTCTTGCTTCATCCTTGTAACCGGTTGGTTACAATCTAAAAAATATCTGCCAAAACCAGATTCAAGCTCTCAATGAACTTTTTGCTATCTTTTATTGCAGCCTCTGTCCTCTGAACTGTACCGGTAAGGTGTTGCATTTGCTCTGTTGGTGTTTTATGTCCTTGAATCAAGGCATCAGATATTTCTTTCCTTAAGGAGGCGAGATAGTCCAATTTTGGACTAAGTCTCCATTTAAGATCTTTAGCCTTTCCTTTTATTATTTCTTTGTCTCTTTCCAACTTTAGTAGTTCTTCCTCAAAACCTGTTATTTTCTGCTAAAAAAATGATAATGAATCAGATGAATTAATGAAATTGTCAGCTAGTTGATTTATTTCTTCCCGTATCTTGCTAATTTTCTTGTCTATTTCAACTGTCAAAAATTTAGTTTTACATGTATCCCTGTACAACGTTTTGAATTCCTTCAATGTGCTACATAGTTCTGGTAGAAGTGTGTCAAATTGCCTTGTACACTTCTTTATTTATTCCTCAAAGAATTTGTGTTTTTCTTTCTCTAATCTCTCCTTGAATGCTTCCTCTTTTATTTGTTCAACTATCATAGTGTTTTCAGTAATATACTTAGACAAAGTGTCAAGTTGACTCAAAGAATCTTTATTATCTACATTACATTTTGGTGCTATCATTTTCAAAATTGGAATGGTGTCATCTATTGCCTTGTAAGCTTGTGAGCTACAATCTGTTATCTTCTTTATGGAACAGAAAAGAACTTCTGTTACATTAGTTGGTTTGAGTTCTGCATTTGAAGAGCCAACACTTTGTATTCCACCAGTGGGAGCAATATCCTTGCTTGTGGTGACCTCTAGTAGGTCAGTTTGTGTTTCCATTTCTTTAAGCAAAGGTTTGTCTTGCTCAGCTGTTGCCGGTGGCACTAACTCTGTGTGAACTTGTTGCAGTGATGGAGCCTGCTACTCTGCTTGTTGCTCTATGTTATCATCTGCCGATTTACCTTCTGTACCATCAGTTATCAGTTGCTCATTAGCCATATCTGTCTTCTCAGTTGTATCCTTATCTATCACAATATTGAATTTTTGTGTGTCAATGTCCACTGTATATAATACCTCAGAATTAGGATTTGTGTCCTCTTGTGGTATGTCCATGCTCTCACTATCCGGTTGATTATCAGTAGTCACTACCGGTGGAGTATTTAGAGGTGGTGGGGATAAGTTATTTTTTATTTTTATGCTAGGTGGTCCACCAACCTTGCCTTTTCCCTTATCCTTATCCTTCTAATATACTTTGATGGGTTTGGGTTTTTTATATTCTTCCCGCTTTTCCTTCTCTACAAGGAATATGTCCCATGCATTGGCAGTTTCCTCTGCTACCTCATTCACTCTACCAACCATAAGTGCTACATGCCGGTGTGCAGTTGAAAATACTGACTGGTTAGCCTCAGAGATCAGATCATCTATCTCTTTTGGTGAGTTGACTGGATAAACAACAAGTAGTTTTTCAATTTTCATTTTCTTATCAAGCTCTACAACAACTTGCCTTCTAGCTTCAAGTCTTTTAAACAGTTCTGCTGGTAATTCATCTACAACTTGCATTAGAAATTTCTTGTAAATGTCCAAGTGTAGAATTACACTGTTTTCAACTTTCTCCTTGTCATCAACTGATAATGAATCATATAATTTATTGATGTTTTTCAGCTGTCCATCCTCTGTTATTTCATCTAGTAGTTTGTCAATTGGACCGATGTTTTGTTGAGTCTTCTTCTTGGGTGTTAACTTCTTCTTCTTTGGAGTTATCTTCTTAGACGGGGGCCTCACTGCCTATTGTTTCTGTCTGGTTCTTCTAGGAGAAGGTGTAGATATTGGTGAAGGTTCTCTTTTCCTCACAACTCTTTTAAATGCAGCTGGCATATCACTTTCCGAAGAAGTTGCTACCGGCGAAAGGTGAGTTTCTAGCTATAGTGTTTCTAACTCATCTTCGGTACCGGTTTGTTTAAGTACATCTTCTTTGATAGCCTTTGCTTGCCTAGATCCTCTTCTTACTGTTGCTTCTACCTTCTTTACCCTTTTCTTAGATTGAATTTGATTCTCAATAGTCTCAGCACTACCAAATACCTCTTCTTTAGGTTCCTTGGGTGCTTCCAGAAGGGCTTTTGCATATGTTTCAATTATGTGGTCATTAGTTTCATAACCCATTTCAGTAACCCAACTGGTTCTTGGGATAACTGCCTCCATCCAAATCTCATCCTTCTTAATAACAAAGCATATTTCATCCTTATACTTATTTACAATTGCTTGTGAAAGTCTGACTCTAGTATTCATCCGGGTCTTCAATGCTTGAAAGTACTCATTTATATTCTTTTCTATGTTTTCACCCATGTTATTTATTAAATTAGACAATTGTTTGCCTACCGGTATATCAAAACCAAGATTCTTATTACCGATATCGGGCACCTGTTTTGTTATGTGCAGCATTAAACAGACAAGTAGGTTTCCAAATCTAAATGTCCCCTTTTTGTCTTTCTTAATTTTTCCAAGATTATCAATAAGCTCATCTTTCAACCATTCACACACATCTATTTTTGCATTATCTTTAATCATATCATAAATACTCTTTATGCATAGGCTAGAGACTGAGTTTAACCTATTTGCATGTGTGGTTTTGTAGCCTAAAATCATGCTAATGAATCTGACATTGATGTCGGTTACATAATTCACTCTTAAAGATCTCTTGTCAGATGTTGCACCTGTTAGGTTAATCACTAGGTCATTTGAGACCTTCTTTGTCTTATCAGGCCTGTTACTGGTGGAAGGTAACCCTGTCACAACCTTTACTGCCTCTTTAGTAATTTTGTGAATTGAGTCCAACCAAAAGAATTCACCATGAACCCTACTTAAAACTATCCTTATAACATCCTTAGGAAAATCTGGAATACTAAGAATTTCAGTGAATCCTAGGGTTTCAACTATTTTGTGTTCAGGTTTCACATTACCGAAATCATCACAAATTATAGTCTTATACATGCTCTTGATTTTCTCATCACCTAATTCTTCTATGTGACAATGAATGTACATTCTAGGGTCTTCTGCAAAAACTACTCCTTTGGCGATTTGAGAAAATGCACCAACATTATCATCCTTCTTAGCAATTTTGAGAACTAATTGGAATACGGGTCTAGGGTGTTTAATCACTTCGACTACAGTAGGGTTTTCTATGAAGTTGGGAACAGATGAAGAAGCCATGATTATAAATACCTTTATCTGCCTTAGGAATGATTGCTTGCTGAATTGCTTTGCTTCTTTGCTTGAAATGCCTTTGCTCTGGAAGTTTCGCGCTCTTCGAATGTTTGAATGCTCGGTGAAATGAAATTGGAGCCAAAACATTGATTTATAATGTTATTTTTGCCAACCACCACATTTAATTCTTGCCGGTTAAGTAATGACTTAACTTATCTGCCGGTATAGAAGTAATTTCAACTTCTCACCATCAACCGAGGGAATAATAGCATGTTTCACATTTGATTGCTAAACCCCCAAGGAAATTTTCTTCAGTTAGATGAAGACTCTCCTGCCGGTGGAGTGTTACTCTATTCTACTGGTGGAGGAGTATTCCTATCAACATTTAGTTCTGATTTCCTGATCCATTGTTTTGAGAATTCCTGCTTTACTTCTTCAACCTTTTCTTTACCTTTCAAACTAGGACCTTTTTTATTTACCGGTGAGGACTTGCTTCTACAAAATTTAGCAATATTTACAATTTTGTTACAAGCATAACGAGTCACATTATTTTTCTGAATAGCTTTTCCATATCCTATGCCAGTTTGTGTTCTGCATTGATTAGATAAGTGTCCAAATCTTCCACAAACATAACATCTCACATTCATTCTACAATTTTCAGAATTATGACCAGCTTTGTTGCATTTTGAACATTGACCAGTGGGTGTATTGGTATTCTGATAATTTCTAGATCTACATTGATTTTCTCTATGACCATACTTGTTACAATTAAAGCATTTGCCATTAAATTTATAAGCAGTAGGTTGTCTTACTGGTTTGCCATGATCCTGTGTGTTTGCAGTACTGGAGCTTTCACCAGCTTCAAAGCCAAGACCATTAGTGTCACCATTAGGTTTCTAATTCTTCAACAAGTCACCAAGTTCTTCTGAGCTTTTCTTGAATTTTTCTTTATGTTGATTTGTGGCAGCCAGTTCTCCTTCCAAGATACCTTTTTCTCTCATGAGTTCATTTGAGTCATTTTGTGCATGCATCAGATTTGTCTTCAACATATCATTTTCATAGCTAAGTCTTGTGTTTTCATGTGCAGCTTCATTCAGTCTTCTAGTCAAGTCTTCTTCATTCTTCTTTCTATCTTCAATTTCTTTACAAAATCTCATAGTCATATCCTGCATCTCATTCTTTGTTGTCATGTTTTCTTGTTTTAGCTTATTCATCAGATCACTAAGAGTTTCCTTTTCATCATTCTCATTTTGCATCTTTTCACAAAGTTCTCTTCTCTTGTTTCTTGTAATGGTAAGATTTTCTTGAAGTACTTGAATAATATCCTGTGCAACTTTTAGATCATCTTCAAGTTTGATATTTTTCAATTTTTCTGCATCATAGTCTGAGAGAACTGCTTCTAATTGCTTCATCAAGTTTTCCATCTCTATTGGTGTCAAGATCTTCCTCAAGCTATTAGGCTTCTAAAAATAGAGGACCAAGCTCTGATACCAATTGTTAGGATCCCCATAGATACTGAGAGGGGGGGGGGGGTGAATCAGTATCTAGCCGGTTATAAGATTTTCTTAACTTAAAACATGTAGAACATATTAATACTGTATACCAGTAAACAAGAAATAATGCAATAAATAGAGATAACAACAACCACATGAAAAAAACACCATAACACAGTAGTTTAACAAGGAAATCCGGTGTGGGAAAAACCTCGGTGGGATTTGTGACCCACAATATTCACTTACTGGCCAATAAGAGAATATTACTGCTACAAGAGGGGGGCCTGCACATGCAGGAAGGCCAAGTGCCTAGAGCTCACTGCTCAATTACAAGATGGGAAGTCTCACTGACTTACAAAATGGATTATATAAATCCAATGTCTTGTACTACTTCAAAATAGCATCTACTATGCCAGAGCCAGTACCGGTTTATAGCTCTGCTTCATACATAAACCCTTAACCTATAATTCGCATAATAGGTTTGCCTTATTTCACCTATCTATTTCCTTTCTTCTATTACAAAATGTTCTACAATGATCTCTTATATATATGAGTCATTTTACAACTTGCCAAGTCGGCTTACAATGATTTTACAATAATTAACAGAATATATTACAAACAAAATTCCTGTCAGCTTCTGTGCTGGTATGCTTCCTTTTACTGCTGGTGCCTGTGGTCTGTGTGCTGGTGTAAAGTATGATCTTGCTAGTGCTGATAAATTGTCTTGCCAGTGTCATAGGATTGTAAGGTTGCCATCAATGACAAAACCTTCAATCACCTACAATTTCTCATTGGAGTGTGCATTTGCCAACAGTATTCCGCCAGTGGGAGCAATATCCTTGCTTGTGGTGAATCTGGTAGGTCAGTTTGTGTTTCCATTTCTTTAAGCAAAGGTTTGTCTTGCTCAGCTATTGCCGGTGGCACTGACTCTGTGTGAACCTATTGCGGTGATGGATCCTGTTGCTCTGCTTGTTGCTCTGTGTACCGGGAAACAAGAAATAATGCAATAAACAGAGATAACAACAACCACATGAAAAACACACCATAACACAGTAGTTTAATGAGGAAACCCGATGTGGGAAAAACCTCGGTGGGATTTGTGACCCACAATATTCACTTACTAACCAATAAGAGAATATTACTACTACAAGAGGGGCCCGCACATGCAGGAAGGCCAAGTGCCTAGAGCTCACTACTCAATTACAAAATGGGAAGTCTCACTGACTTACAAAATGGATTATATAAATCCAATGTCTTGTACTACTTCAAAATAGCATCTACTATGCCAGATCTAGTACTGATTTATAGCTCTGCTTCATACATAAACCCTTAACCTATATTTCTTATAATAGGTCTCCCTTATTTCGCCTATTTATTTTCTTCCTATCTATTACAAAATGTTCTACAATGATCTCTTATATATACGAGTTTACAACTTTCCAAGTCGGCTTACAATGATTTTACAATAATTAACAAAATATATTACAAACAAAATTCATGTTGGCTTCTATGCCGGTATGCTTCCTTTTACTGCCGGTGCCGGTGGTCTTTGTGCCGGTGTAAAGTCTGATCTTGCTAGTGCCAATAAATTGTCTTGCCGATGTCATAGGATTGTAAGGTTGCCATCAATGACAAAACCTTCAATCACCTACAATGTCTCATTGGAGTGTGTATTTGCCAACAATCTCCCCCTTTGGCATTGATGGCAACACTCATGAGAAAAATCCAAAAACTGTCATCCAAAAAGAATCTGCTAGTATTGTCGTACCAAAAATGTGTACCAAAAGAATGTGTACTCCCCTTGAGTTGATG